>NC_056733.1:85360964-85660964 GCF_019279795.1 Protopterus annectens | reverse complement strand
CATCCACAATTGGTCTCATTGGTGGCTTTCCAATATTTTTGTGGACTTTTGGGATCCCAAAGATTGAAGGTATGATAGGTGCCACAGAATTCAAGTAATTTAATTCATTCAGATCAATTTGTTTGCCTATGAATAAAATATTGTGTGTGCCCCTCACCCTTTGTATGCTGCTTTTAGTTTGTTTAGTGACACTTTACTATAAGTAGTTCCTGAAAGCATATCAAGTACTTTTTGTTTGTAGTCATGTGCCTCCATTATCACCAGATGCCCACCAGAAAGAAATACAACATATTAACTGTATTACACTGTTTTTGCAGGGGGGGCATGCACCCCCCTGCGCCCCCCACATGTGCGGGCGGACCACCCCCCTGGAAATCAAATATACCAACTCCAAGATCACACTACCATGAAGAAAGGGGCATATTCACATGTATTTTGTGACTGACTATATGGCAGTAATCTATTTTCGCTGATCTAAAGTTTGATGTTGTCAGGTTTCACTATTTTGGTATTTCGGCAACTCATTCCGATGATGTATAATTCGATCTTATGAGCTTTCACTAATTTGAAGTAAACCCATACCCAATATAATACTAGAGAAACACAATATAAAGGATCTTGCCTAAACTCATGATCTTAGTTAGCAACAACTGCCCATATCTAGGAGGGTCATAGGTGAAACCCCTGGCAGGAATTTACAGTTTCCCATCTAGTCATCCAGGTTATGCTTAAACAGAGACATAGAAGGGTGCTTTTTGATGTGAACTGGTAGCCTATTCCAGAAGAGTAGCAACCTCAGAGAGACATCTGTCTCACCAGCAAGTCCTATTTATTTCATAGGCCAGGTTAAGATCCCTGGAGCGGGAGACCTTTCTGTCATTTAACTTGCGGATGTGCGGCATTTCCATTAGGTTTGGATCTGAGATTACTCTGTAGTCCAGGCACAAGTCTCCTCTAAGTAGTCTGTATGCTACTAAGTACAGTGACAGTGACTTCAGTCTGTCAGTGTATGACATGAGCTGGATTCCCTGAATTTTCTTGGTTAGAAATCTCTGAGGTCTCTCAAGTTGCTGCAGGTGCTTAGTAAGGTATATACCAAATGGAGCACTGTACTCAATTATTGGCCTGATGAGGGTAGAGTCCAGAGGAGTTATGACCTCTTTCGCTCTTGAGGCACTGCTTTGCTAATGAGGTGTGCGATGTAGAATGTCTTCCTTACCACAGTACACAGATCTATGTCAAAACAACAAATTACTATAAATTCGACTCACATAACATTGAGACGAAGTTGCCAAAAATTTAAATGAATGAACTCCCGGAATGGCGTATTTCGCCTCCAGAAAATTAACCACTTGGCCAACAATAAGTAAAACACAAACCAAAACAAATTAAACCCACCAAACTGGGAGGGGGGGCTGTTCCCTCCACACCACTCTTTCTAACTAAATATACCATCTCTGAGATCGCACTACAGTGGAGAAAAGGGCAAAGTTCACCATGGTGGCCAAGTAGTTAGTTATGCAAGTTGATGTTATGGTAATATGTTGTTTTGAAGGGAATACCAGTAAACACTTGGTGTTCAAAGTTTAGGCTGCAGTCAGCTTATGCTCCCAAGTCTCTCACTAATGAGTTGTTACTTAAGGTATTATTATTTATATGATAGTCTGCGGGGATATCATTTTTACTGAAAGGGATGATAATGAGTTTGAGTCCAGGGCTTTGGCACCAATCACTAGTTTGTGTAAGCCCCTCGAAGTATATTAACATCATTTGCGAGTCAATGATTGCACCTAATTTGCAGTCATCAGCAAGCTTAGTCAGCTACAGCCCCTCTGTTTAGGCCTGAACTTCTAAGTACATTGCAAACAATAGGGGATCCAGCACTGACCCCTGTGAAATGTCACTGTTGACAGGTCTGCTGGTTGAGGTAAAGTCCCCATCTTTGACTGTGATCTGTCAGTTAGCAACCCAACTGATGAAATAAGGGCTGATATTCAACTGGGAGAGTTTATCAATGATGCCCGAATGTGGGATTGTGTCAAAGGCCTTGGCTAAGTCAAGGTAGGCTGTATGCAGAAATGTGCCTTTGTCTATGGCTCTAGTGATGTTTTCAATTAATCCAATCAGGTTTAACAAGCACAACCTGTCTTTGACAAAACCGAACTGTGTCGGATCAAGGGTTTGGAGATCACTTATATCCTTATTTATAAGGTCCATAATGATTTGTTCCATGGCCTTACAGATAAGATTGGTTAAGCTTATGGGTCTGTAATTTCCAGGGTTGGTTGCTGTACCCCCTGGATGAAGGGGGGGGGGGGTGACAGTTGCTGTTTTCCATTCAGCAGGGACAAAACAAGTACTCAGGCTGTGGTTAAAGAGAGTATCTAATGGAGTTGTTAACTCATGTTTTACACCATTTAAAATGCAACCTGAGATGGATGCCATCCAGTCCCATAGAGACTGCGTTTCTGGCCTTGGAGAAAGCATTAATGACTTGCTCATTGTGGAATGTTTAGAACGGAGGGGAGGGGGCGGTGAAATTTTCACCAAACCTGTCAGCTATGCGTATGATAACATCCAAAGCTAGTTCACCACATGTCTGGGTCTTACCTTTTAGGTTACGGATATAGCTGAAGAATGTCTTATGGTTATCCTTAGCTATGGTTGCTAATTTTTTTTTGAAGTTGCCCTTAGAGGATTTTACAAGATGCCTTATTTGTTTGTTCGAGCAGAGGATGGTGTTCTTCTAGTGTTGGGACCTCTCCTTTTTATTCTTAGACAGCAACTTTTTTCTCTTATTGTATAACGTATTAATGCTAGATGTCCACCAGAGAGGCTTGTTTTTTCTTGAGGATCTTGTTTTGATGCTATCAGGTACTGCTGTGTCAACACATTTGTATAAGTGTTTGTACAGGGCATTTGTGTATACCTTAGTATAGCTGTCAATGCCATCTGTAGGAACAAGAGCTTGGATGTTATTTATGCCATCCCTTAGGAGGCTATAATTAGCTTTGGTGAATTCTTTAGCCTGATTTCATCAAAGAGGTTTTCAGGTATTATAGCTACTTCGAATATGACTGATTTGCTATCAGACTTAACCAGTGAGGGTCCTATACTTGTGGTGGTGCAAAGGTCACCCATGTTGGTGAGGACCAGGTCGAGAATATTTGAGCCCCTTGTGGGGTTGCATACTATTTGTTCCAGGGCATTAGTGTTAAAGTCCAGGAATCTTTGTGGGAACATGTTGGTACTTGTATAAGTTTCCCAGTCAATGGAGGGATAGTTAAAATCACCCGTGACTACAGTGTTTGGTTGTAATTTGATAAGACTCAAGTAAGTCCAAGTAAGCAGAGTGCTTATCTTGGTTAATTGAAGGGGCCTATAACTAACGATGACTTGAAGGGAAGTCTTACCCACAGTTAGCTGAACTTGGAGTAACTCCATGGAGTTTTCCTGTCTAACCAGTCTAGAGATGTATTTATCTTCGATGAAGACAGATACTTCTCCCCCTTTGGTTCTCACACATTCACTTTGTCGTCTGAAAGTCTGGAAGACATTGTGGCCTTTCAATGCCGGGGTACTCTCTGTGGCCCTGAATCAGGTTTCTGTGACTGCACAGACATCAACATCCTCCAGGGAGATGAGTTTCTGATTTAAACTCCTAGCATTTAGCAGCATAACCTTAATTTATTTGCGAGTGATATTTTCCCGTTGGAACTTTTGTTCTTGAGACCTTGCCTAAAAAAGGCACTATGGGGGGAGGTAGGTGGCTTACCCAGTAACCGAAAGCCTAGAGGTGACAGGTGAAGACCACCTCTGGCAAAACAGCGTTGTCCATCAACGATGTCATCCCAGGCTGACAGGAACTGGATCCCCTTAGAATGACACCAGAAACTAAGCCAATTGTTGAAGTCTATTGTTTTTTGTTTATACTGTGGTATCATCCTAGGTGAGGGTAGAATGCTGCTCAAGGCTAGGGACATACCTGCCTAGGAAACATATTCAGAGAGCTCAATCATGTCTCTCTTCATATAGTCCAGTGAGGTATGTCTCAAGTCATTCACACCAACAAGAGTCAAAGTGGTACTTGTTGTTGAGAGACTTGAGCACATGTGTGATTTGACGGATCCTGGCACATAGACAGATGACTGTAACCTTCTCCTTGCCCAGCCTGGTGAGTGGGACATCTGTGTCTCTCACAATGGAGTCAACTATGATTAAAAAATTTTAGTTTAGATGTGCCTTGCCTTAGGGGCTTATTTTGGTGAGACATTGGTGCTTGTGTTTTCAAGTGTATTGACTATTGTAGGTGCTGTATTAGGTGTAGGATATTTTGTGTTTCGAAGGGCTCTGGTGTTTAGGTAGGTTTTTGGGGAGTACCTCCATGTATGATGGTTTATGTGTTGAGTGCATGGTTTGCGTAGGAGGTGTAGTATGTGGGCTGGCCACCTGTTCAGTATTACTTTCTGTGTGCAAGACAGCAAGGATTCCAGATTCTAAGTGTAGATGCATCTCTCACAAATTGTACTTGGGTGATTTAGGAGTACATGGTTGTCAGGGTATATAAAGCATTTGCTACACTGCCTCAGGATACCCATGTCAATCAGGCTAGTAGAAGAAATGAAAGGAAAGCGACCATCTATAATGCTAGGTTAAATCTTGTTTTCACAGTGAGGAGAGAAAATGAAGGGGTGTGGTATAACTGGGTGCTCTAAATGGGGTCTATACTAATGGGGGGGCTCTATAAAGTGTCTATACTAACAGTGGGAGACTATGGAGAGCATATCCTGTACAGGATTTTAAACTGGAGAGATTTGCTTATATGCAAACATGGGGAACTCTACCTTCATCCTGGTGGTATAAAAGCCTCGCTCAAAGTTAAACCCTCAGGCCAATAAGATAAAAACACAAAAAGCTATCAACCAGTAGTTCCCACCTTGGATGGGTTGAATTTTGCTCCCTGTTCCCACCAGAGTGCGCAAAAGAACCCTCCTAATGTAAAAGCAGCTGGCTTTGAGCTGAAGTTCAGTAACAAATGCTTTAGAACAGAAGTGATAATTCCTGTAAAATCAGGAATCCTTGCAAATAAGTTCACTAACCCTGAGAAATGTTCACAAAACACAAAAACTTTGCAAACAGATGGGGTTTCTTTAATAAGTACAGGCTGAAAAACGGTGATAAATTCAAGAAGATAAACAAATGCAGCACATAATTGTTAAATATCACTGAAACAGTTAGAGCAAGTGCAAAAAAATGTACTTTTAACAGGTTTGTATTGTATTATATTTGTACTGTATTGCATTACGAACTAAAGCTAACTGCCAAAAAGTGTACTACTGTGATTTTTGGAAAACCAAATGCACTAGGGAACTATCACTTTGACAATACACTCTTAAGGGTTTAAGTATTACTTAGGGATTTGGAAACTTACATAGAAAGTGACCTAGCACTTGATCAACTTAACTCCACAGTTAAAAGAAAGTCCTTCTATATTGCATAGTTTATAAATAAAGGGACAGTCTATAGGTCCAGAGATGTTATCATCCCACTTATTCAGCCCACAATAACGCATTTGCAACAACTGGAGTGACACAGAGGTTTCTTACAAAAAGAATACTGGGCCTAAAGCACATATACTGACAGGGTTATGAGGTAGTCCATGTAGGCTATTTGGTCTCATACAGACTACTAAGATGCAAGCTATGCCTGGCTTGTAAGGCATCCACAGACCCAGTACTTAAGGGCTAACTCCACATCAGTAAGTCTAATAGTACTAGGAACATCTAGTAGAGGAACCTAAAACTCTTCTGTAACATAAACAGAAGGGTTTGGAGAAGCAGGCAAACATCTCAGAGGATACCACTCCTCAGGAACTGACTTCTCATCTACATAAAACAAAGCTCAAGCAAGCCTGTATTCAAATGCAATTTAGTCACATGGACGGGAAATGGCAACTTTTCTCCAAGATTGACCCCCCATCCTCCTAATGGAAAAAAGACGGTGCTTAAATGCCCTACCTTACAGTAGGATCAGCTAATAACAATTATGTAAATAATATAATAACAAAAACTTTTAAATGCCTATGGAATAAAATAGCAAGGCAATAAATGTTGCTACATAGCAAGACTTAAATGTCCCTCCAGGGATGATAGCCTAGTATTCCCCTATTAACATATAAGCTCCACAAAACTTCGTCTCAGTAACAGATATCTGATCATAACAATGCTGCCTGAGAAAATACCAGTACTTACAAATACCTATGTCTATGGCTAGACCAATAGTTCCTCTTCACTCTCTATCTCCACAAATAAGGAAAATAGTTAACTCAGTGCTGTTCTGGGTCAACAGAATGTCCCCACTACTAAACAAAGCATCCAGATTAGCCATTGGAAAAAGCATCCTCCTCTTTTAACATGAGTACGACCACCTCTTGGTAGCATCTACTTCAAAGATGCTATGACACACAAGTGCGCACACGCATACATACAATTAATCAACAACAAACTTTGCAGATTCATCACTCTCCCTTGCACGCACACAACCTTAGAAATAGCAAAATCGCTCCCAATCAAAAATCTGACTTTATTAGGCTCCCAACTATTCAAACTTTTACACAACCAAACATGCTCCCCTTAGCAGCTAAGCTAATATGACAAACTTTATCCTATAAACTTAGGAAACAATACCTTACTCCTAGCCTCTCTGTTCCCTACCCAAGCTCTGGAAATCGATTCTCTCTCCAGTCTCAGAGAAGTATCATCTTATCCAAACTTCTGTACACAACTAAAACTCCTATTCTGAAACTTGCTCAATGCCACCATTATGCCCTGGCCACATTGCCTAAACACACCATATTCTGTCACTGTCTACTAACTTTGTTAATCTGTATGTCCCTCTAACTGTAGATCACACTTACCTTAACATTTGCCTCTCTTGTATACATGATATATACTTTTTCTGCACTGCTTAAGCGGATTTAAACTATATAATGTAATGTAAAGAACTTCTCAGACTGGGCACTTAACTGTTCCTTTCTTCTTGTTACACTACTCTAACATTGCAGGACAACTTCTTTTCTTCTTGTTGCACTACTCTAACATTGCAAGACAACTTCTTTTCTTCTTCTTGCACTACTCTAACATTGCAGGACAACTTCTTTTCTTCTTGTTACACTACTCTAACATTGTAGGACAACTTCTTTTCTTCTTCTTGCACTAATCTAACATTGTAGGACAACTTCTTTTCTTCTTGTTGCACTACTCTAACATTGCAGGACAACTTCTTTTCTTCTTGTTGCACTACTCTAACATTGCAGGACAACTTCTTTTCTTCTTGTTGCACTACTCTAACATTGCAGGACAACTTCTTTTCTTCTTGTTACACTACTCTAACATTGTAGGACAACTTCTTTTCTTCTTGTTGCACTATTCTAACATTGTAGGACAACTTATTTTCTTCTTGTTGCACTACTCCAACATTGCAGGACAACTTCTTTTCTTTTTGTTGCACTACTCTAACATTGCAGGACAACTTCTTTTCTTCTTGTTACACTACTCTAACATTGCAGGACAACTTCTTTTCTTCTTGTTACACTACTCTAACATTGCAGGACAACTTCTTTTCTTCTTGTTGCACTACTCTAACATTGTAGGACAACTTCTTTTCTTCTTGTTGCACTACTCTAACATTGTAGGACAACTTCTTTTCTTCTTGTTGCACTACTCTAACATTGTAGGACAACTTATTTTCTTCTTGTTGCACTACTCTAACATTGCAGGACACATTGTACTTTCACTGCCACTCTTTTCTATACCTTCATGTTTTTGCTGCATTTATCCTGGGCTGAGACGGATATTGGTGATTTATGATCAGTGTTCTACCCTGGTTAACAAATTTAAATAAAATACAGTGTTTAAAGCATCAATAGATGACCTATGAATATAAAGGGGAATGAACAGTTTGATATTCTTTTAGATTATTGTCTCATGTGTAGGCTACTAACAGAAATAAGTCACTAATGCACTGTTTATCTGTAAATCCATCCATTAAAAGTAAAACAAAATAACCCACATTCATTAAAATAATAGCAAAATCAATGTTGACTGAAGAATGAACTATGTCAAAAATGATAATATGGCAAAAAAGACTTTAATTTATAAAATCTGATACTGTATCTAACTGATGAGTACTCTAAGGGTAAAAGAGTGAGGCATAATCCAGAAGCAAACTATTTTATAATAAACCTAGTTTTAACTTTAAAAAGAGAAATGACAGAAAGGACTAAATGAATGTGAGCAGCAAGCAAAAATGTGTATACTAGATCCTGGAAAGCTGAAAAAGGAATACATTGTTTAGATAAATAACATAAGCAAGTCAAGTTCTGACATAACTTGTGTAACACCCACAGTAGATTTTAAACCAGATTTTAAACCTCTGCAAATGCAGTTGGACACTGGAGCAAATTCTTTATGACACTATGGATGAATTAAAAAAATATGTTCAAATATCTAACAATGAAACTGTAAATATACTGCAAAAAAATGTTTGTGTGAGGAAATGTATTTATTTATTTATTTAACATTTGTTGACCGGGAAAGTCCGACTAGGAACAGAGCCTATTTTCAGTGGAGGCCCGAGGAGAAATGCTCCAGACACATGTTTTTGGTGAATGTGGGAGGAAACTGGAGTACCTGGAGGAAACCTACATGAACACAGGGAGGACATGCAAACTCCAAAAAGAAGGCACCCCAGCCGAAAATCAAACTGAAGAACCTCTTACTGTGAGGTGACAACATTAAGCTGCACAACTGCGCTGCCCAAATAAAGAAGTTATGTCTTACCATAACGTTTCATCTGAGTTGTTGATCTTCTTCCAGTCATCACTGATGGGTTCAGTTCCGAGCCCTCGTAACCGAGTCGACCTAATACCAAGCTCGCGTACACCAAAAACTCACGAGCTAAGCTGCTACCCACAATGCACTTCTCTCAGTTACCTCAGATTGAGTTTGCATGCAGCATATAGAAGAAAACAGAAAAACAGATGCCATTTCTGCGCAGAAACCCTGAAACACCACAAGGACCCAGAAGATCCACCAGGAGCCTTTGGTGTGAGGGTGTGATGACTGGAAGAAGATCAACAACTCAAATGGAATGTTATGATAAGACATAACTTCTTTATCTGAAGTTAATCTTCTTCCTATTCATCACTGATGGGACAGAATCCCAAGCTACTTGGAGAACCTGGGTGGCCCTCATGGAAGAACATTCTTGAGAACCATTGAGCCGAAGGCCTCTCTTCCCCTGGAGACCACATCCAATTTATAATGTTTGATGAAGGTATGGGGTTTAGCCCAAATGGCTACTGCACAAATGTCATCCATGGAAGCCCTGGAGTGAAAGGCAACTGAAGTTGCAATGGCTCTAGTTGAATGAGCTTTGATTTGAACTGGTTTAGATTCATTCGCAAGGGAGTATGAAAAAGTAATGCAATCTCTGAGCCATTTTGATAAAGTAACTTTTGATGCAGCACATCCCATTCTTGGGTCAGAAAAAGAAATGAAAAGCTGGTCTGACTTAGTCCTGTTCAAGTAGAAAAATAGTTGTCTATGTACGTCCAATGAATGTAGGCCGTATTCTCCCTTGTTGGAATAATTTGGGAAAAACACAGGGAGCTCAATGGACTGGTTAATAGAGAAGTCGGAAACCACTTTGGGGAGAAAGGATGGGTTAGTACGAAGGGTTACTCTGTCCTTATGGAAGATTAGATACGGGCTCGTGATGCATAAGGCTTGAAACTCAGATATCCATCTGGCTTATGTGACTGCTACCTAAAACAAAGATTTCCATGACAGGAATTTTAGATCACATGTCGCAGCAGGCTCAAAGGGGAGTAGAGAGAGAGGGACTGTGGAATGCGAGAGAGAGTCCATGTCTCTAAAGGTTCCTGATAGGAGGTCTGATATGGAAAACTAAAAAATGAAAAAAAAACAACAAGGATTCCACACGGATAAATTTAATATTAAAATCAGTCTTAGCGCCTCGGCCACAACAGCCTTCAATGAGTACAAAAATTTAATGAAAATACACTCCCTTTTATACATAAAACAATCAATCAATCAGTCAGACTCATTACTCCATCTAATTCGTTCATAGTCCTGAAATAAAAGTGAACAGCACTAAATTATTCAATTTAAATACATCAAAAACATAAAGTACAAGCACTAAAATATATATATATATATATATATATATATATATATTAAACACCTCCAATTAACTTGTTTATTAAGACCCACAGGTGATAATGTATTGAACTACAATATAAAAACAGTTTCCTTATAAAGTAAAATATTCTTCAATAATTTATCATCCCCTTTCTTAACAAAAACTTGTTCCAAAATAGTAGCCTGTAACAAATTAGCATTGCAACCATGTGTCTCCCTAAAGTGCAATTCTACTGGACTTTCCAACACTCTCCTTTTTTTTTTTCAAAACAGGTTTATTGTTTTAACATATAAGAGAAATATCATAACAATTTTATACAAGTAATTAAAAATAGGTATTATTATAATATTCAACAAAACAACTAAAGTATTTACAAAGACATACAATCAGATCAATTAATTAAACTAAAATACCGTGCTATTGAAATTAGAATTTTTTTAACAAATTTTGTAAATTATCCCATACAATATAATATGATGTTTTTCTAGTTGTTCTCATTCTAATTGTGCTTATTTCCATATGGCACATTATATTCATAACATTTTTAAATTCATTGAACGAAGGAGGTGTATCTGAAATCCAATTTCTAGTTATTATTTTCCTGGCCACTGCTAGGATAGACCATAACAAGGGAAGCTTAATCTTTTTAACACATTGAGGTACAGGTGTGTTGAATAATATAAGAGACTCAGAAATAATGAAATTATCTGTAAAAGAGCCTGCAAAATTTATTAATTGACTTCCAGTATTCTTTCAACTTCATACAGTCATAAAACATATGAGCCCAGTCAGCATTAATTTCTACATTACATCTCTTACATAGATTATCTTTATTATTTATTTTATTCATCATCAAAGGTGTATAAAAAGATCTATGTAAAAATTTCCATGTATAAAGTCTCCAGACAATGGAAGATGTAGTTCTATAAGCAGATTCCAATATATATTGTTTATCTTGTTGAGTTGGTGGGTCCCCATTAATAGAGGTGAAATAATTCCAGTATGAATCTACACTGTAAAAAGTTTCTTGTCTGATAATTTTATGTATATATGAAAGTTTACCTTTATCAGAAACTTTATGCTGTAAATTTAATATCAAGTAATCAATCAGTTTTGGAATAGATTCTTTAACTGTTATAGACATTAGATCTATTCTAACAATGAGATACTGTCTAAAGATCTGAACCTCTAACCAGCAAGTTTCTCTTAGATCAAATTCTTGTTTTAAGAAATCTAGATTTTTAACTTTATTATCAGATATCAGCTGATACCAGTACTTTAGATCATTATCTATAGCTAAATGAGCTCCTTCAGAAGTAGATGACATAAGCATACCCTGAGTATACATTATAGGGAATACAATAAAATTCCATTCCCTATACTTAGGGTGCATGAATATAAAGTTACGATAACTAATAATAATATTTAATGGGTAACAAACCATATGTTTAGGTGTAATAGGTGAAGTACAAAATTCCTTTAGCAACCACAACATGGAGTTATTTACAATCATATTTTTATGTGTTAAGGAGATTTTCATGAAGTGCATACTAATTAGCTCCCAATAATCTTTCCATTTTGCAATATATGACTGATCTATTAATAAAGTAATAACTTTTATAATAGAAGAGATCATATATAAATTAAAGTCTGGAAAAGAAATACCCCCTTGAGACCAGCTATTAGTATGTTTCTTTAATGCAATCCTAGGTCTATTAGGTGCCCATAAGAAATTTAACATTAGTTAAGGGATTCTCATCTAGATCAAGGGAGGTCATAGTCTCCCTATACTCATCACTCATCAGACCAATGATTGAGTACAATGCCCCATTCGGAATGTATCTGACCCGACACTTGCAGCAGCTGGAGAGGCCACAAAAGTTCCTCACCAAAAGGATAAAGGGTCTCAAACATCTGTCCTATGCTGCCCGACTGAAAGAACTCCAGCTCTATTCAGTCGCTTACCGCTTGCTCAGAGGTGACCTTTGCCTAACATACAAGGCCATGTCAAACCCAGATTTGATGAATATGCTTCACCTCAAAAAATCTAGATCCGTCAGAGCCACATGGGCGGGAGACTTAAACCTCGACACGGCTATTAATAGGACGTGCTGGAGGGATAGATTCATCACCCAAAGACTCCCTATGCTGTGGAATAAAATCCCGGTATATGTGAGGCAGAGCACCTCGCTGGCCTTGTTCAAGAGAAATCTTGACCAATGGATGGGAGATCGCAGATATACCCCAGGGATTACCTCAGTGTCACTGCTCAACAGAGGCACAGCAAAATAATGGGTATAGTTCCCCATACTAAAGGGGTGGCGTAAGCCACAAAACTATGGGCTAGGCTTGTAAATGCCCTCGGGCAGATAGCCTAGTATGAACCTATGAACCTGTGTATTCAGTTTCTTGATAATTATTTTTGTAGGTGAAAGTATTATTGATTGTATTAAGTATAAAATCTTGGGGAATATTATCATTTTAATAATTGTAAGTCTCTCCTCCATAGTAAAAAACATATTATTCCAGGTATTAAAAAGATTTTGTATATTAAGAAAACAGGTATTATAGTTATTATATATAATAGATTTAATATCTTTAGATAGTATTATACCTAAATAAGTTATCTGACCTGAATTGGGTACATATTTAGTAAAATCACTAATGAGAATATTTTTTCGTGTATATATAGGTAGTATTTTAGTTTTTTCTTCATTGAATATTAAACCAGAAATACTTTTAAAATTCATCATTTTATCAAATAAAGACTGCATAGAAGAATTAGATCCTGCTGATGTAATTAGAACATCATCTGCAAAAAGCTGAATTTTTGATGTTGTATTTTCGTCTATTTCAAAACCCTCTATGTCAGTACTTTTTCTAATCAAATTAGCCCGGCTCCATTACTAAAGTGAATAATAGTGGAGAAAGTGGACATCCTTGCTTTGTACCTTTAAGAATGGGTATTTTTTGTGAAACATATGTTCCTACCTTAATATAAGCCAGCGTTCCTTTGTATAAATGCTCAATTAAATTTACAAATGCATCAGAGAAGTTTGTGCATTTCAGTAAGGTAAACAGATAGTCCCAACTTACTGAAACAAATGCTGAACCTATATCAAGACTAATAAGTGTTAAATCTTTCTTTTTCCTATTTGCAAAATCAATTAATGTTAAAGTTCTTCTTATATTATCAAAAGTATTTCTATTTACAATGAAGCCCGTCTGATCTATATCTATAATGCCGGGATGATTGTCTTCAATCTATCAGCAAAAATACTCATAAACATTTTATAATCAACATTAAGTAATGAGATGGGTCGATATGAAGAACATCTAGTTGGATCTTTATTAGGTTTTAAAATTGGTGAAATAAATGTATATTGCCAAGATGGGGGTTATTAACTCAGTTTGGGCCAAAATAAAACCTTATGTATTAATGAATATGTAGTTTTAGAAAGGATTTTATATATCTCTGGTATAATACCATCATTACCCGGTGCTTTGTTTGATTTAAGCTTATTTATTTGTGTAATAACTTCTGTATATGAAATACTCTTGTCCAATAGTTTAATCTGTTGTTTATTAAGCTTTTTATTCATGTTTGTGGTTATAAACTCCTTTATTTTATCTTTAGGTTCCATGTTAATGTTGTTATGGTTAATCTTGTGAAAGTGATTTCTAAATTCATCCAGTATTTCTGGTATACTAGAAACATTCTTCTTTTTCCTTAGAGAAAAGATTTATTTGATATGGTTTTGTTTATTCAATCTTTTTGTTTTATTTTTAAGTCTATGTAAGTATTTGGGGCTTATTGAATAAGACAACAACTTATATTTCTCTAAAGTTATTTTAACTTTATGAGTTAAAATTTCTTTGTATTTCTCATTTAGTTTGTTTATTTCTTCAATAACTTTCTTGTCCATAATATTTTCTTTATTATTATGTTTATGAGTCTAATTTACTTTGAATATCTAACAATTCCTTATCCCAAGATTTCCTTTTATTATTATACCATCTGATACTTTGTCCATATAGATATGATTTTAAGGCATCCCAAACATAGACAATGGAGACTTCAGGAGTATTATTTATGTCTAGAAAATGTTGTACTTCTGAAAGTATATATTCTTTATAGTCTTTTAGCTGAGTTAAGTATGCTGATATCCTTCTGATCTGAACATTATGAGTATTTTTTATCATGAATTCAAAAACAATTGAGTTATGATCAGATATAGGACATGAAATGATTTTGGAATTAATTAAATCTGTTACCATCTGGTTAGAAATAAAGACCCTATCTATTTTTGAATAAGTTTTGTATCTGTTAGAAAAAAGGTGTATGGTAATGATTTTGAATCTATCTGATTATTAATATCATTCAAATGATAAGAATTAGCAAAATCATTTAAATGTTTTGCATTAGATGTAATTCTTCTTTTCCTTATAGTGGTAGTATCACTTTCATGTAGTATACAATTAAAATCACCAGCTAAAATAATATCCCCTATAGAGAATGATATGATCTTATCAATATGATGTTTCACTGTATTAATACCAATTCCAGGTATCCAATATACATTAATTAAAGTATAAGTCTTCCCATTAATTTGTATTGTAACCATACAAAACATTCCTTTGTCATCCTGATAAGACTTAATGGTTTTAGGAATGGGCATACTTTTATTCCATAAAATAGCCACTCCTCTTTTTTTCTGAGTGTGCTCTGAACTAACCAATACTGTATACTTATTAGTGGCTAGTTTATCAATATTTTTTTTCAAGAGATGGGTTTCTTGCAGGAAGACTAGATTGGCCTTGTGTAAATTAATGTATCTTATTAGGCTTGCCCTTTTACACGGATTATTCAATCCATTAATGTTTAAAGAAATTCCTTTTAAAGATGTCATTTGGCATTTTTAAAACTCAAGAATCTTATGATCGAAATAACAAATAACAAGATAAATAATGTTACATCTCCTCTTTTAGGTGTACCTTTAAATATAGCTGTATTTATTAAATCTCTTATGAAAATAATGTAAGGATTAAACCTTGCATCCAGCCTGGAGTTGAAAACTCCAACTTAGAGTAGTATTTACTACTCAAGTTAACCCCCTACCCTAAGCAGCAGTACCTCAGCTACCACCTTATCAATTTAATACTAGTTATATTTAACTGAGGTTAACAGTTTTCAATTCAATTATCTATCAAGACAAAACTACACATTTGGTAAAACAGCATCATATAAACTAAAATAAACTTTTTTTTTTTTTTTTTTTTTTTTTAAACTGTTCATACTACTATATAGATCTATGTAATATATAACACTTGTATTCAAATAGCATTCAAATAATCTTGATGTTAGAAATCAAGAGGAGAGAAAATTAGGTTCTAACATTCATTTAAATCAAAAACTTTGGCTAATATGATTCAGACATTACATATATTAAGATGCATCTATTTTCTGTCATGTGAATACTATTAACAGCTTCCAAAAAAAAATCTTGAATTGTTTGTATATGAGCATTTACTTAAACTCATTATTGTCAATAAAGTAAAATATTGTATTCATAAAAATTATTATAAATCATATTGCATAGTTATGCAAATTCTCAGAAACACTTGCATTATTAAAGAAAAAAAAAAGCCATCACACACATACACACAGGCACACACACACACACATACATACACACACACACACACACTCACACACATATATATATATATATATATCTGATCTCACTGAGTTGTGTCTTTGTTGAGCACTATCCTACTTGCTGTCCCTAGAATAAATCTGTCTGCTTTATAGAAAATAATGCACAGCAAACACATTTTAGTAACCAGATTTTACAATCATGCTAACCTACTGCTTTAAAATATATCACATGACATTTCTTCCAGAATAGAATTATAAAATTGTTTATGCTTGTCAATCAGATGAATTAAATGAATTATAATAAAGTATATGTTTGGAACAGAAGTTTTTAACACAGATTATTATGCTGCTGTTAAGTAGATTTTCAAAAACATTTAAATAAATGTTTCATTTTCTATGCCTTCTAAAATAAGACATTTACTTACTACAAGAAACTACATCATTTAAACTCATTATAACTGACATATTTTATGAATAGAGTATTTTTCCTGAATCTGTGGTGTGTCAGTATGATAACTAGGTCAGAGGTTATACTAACTGCTTTCAGTTTCTCTGTGAGAATTCTGTGTGTTGAAGCTTTGAAGTAGTTCATGGACACTGTGCATGAGACAGCCCACATCCCAGATTGTCTCCTTAACATTTTGGCGGAAACTTATTAAAACTTGTGACAAACATTCATTTTGTCAATAGAGTAAAATATTGTATTCATAGAAATTATTATAAATCATATTGGATAGTTATGCAGATTCTCAGAAACACTTGCATTATTATATAAAAAAAAAAAAGCCATCAGACTCACACTCACACATACATACACACACACACACACACACACACACACACACACACACACACACACACACACACACACACACACACATATATATATATATATATATCTGATCTCACTGAGTTGTGCCTTTGTTGAGCACTATCCTACTTGCTGTCCCTAGAATAAATCTGTCTGCTTTATACAAAATAATGCACAGCAAACACATTTTAGTAACCAGATTTTACAATCATGCTAACCTACTGCTTTAAAATATATCACATGACATTTCTTCCAGAATGGAGTTATAAGATTATTTATGCTTGTCAATCAGATGAATTAAATGAGTTATAGTAAAGTATATGTTTGGAACACAAATTTTTAACACAGATTATTATGCTGCTGTTAAGTAAATTTTCAAAACATTTAAATAAATGTTTCATTTTCTATGCCTTCTAAAATAAGACATTTACTTACTACAAGAAACTACATCATTTAGACTCATTATAACTGGCATATTTTATGAATAGAGTATTTTTCCTGAATCTGTGGTGTGTCAGTGTGATAACTATGTCAAAGGTTATACTAACTGCTTTCATTTTCTCTGTGAGAATTCTGTGAGTTGAAGTTTTTGAAGTAGTTCATGGACACTGTGCATGAGACAGCCCACATCTCAGATTGTCTCTCAACATTTTGGCGGAAACTTATTAAAACTAGTGACAAACATTCATTTAGTAGTGTAAATGTATGTAAACATGACAAAACCTTCACAATGTATTCCACAGACCATTACAGCCTCTTACTTCTTTTCAGAAAGAGAAACAAATTGAATCACAGCTTGCCATTAAATCTTCAGATATTTTGACTGGTTATGAAACAAAACATTATAACTGACATATTTTATGAATAGAGTATTTTCCTGAATCTGTGGTGTGTCAGTGTGATAACTATGTCAAAGGTTATACTAACTGCTTTCAGTTTCTCTGTGAGAATTCTGTGAGCTGAAGCTTCTGAAGTAATTCATGAACACTGTGCATGAGACAGCCCACATCTCAGATTGTCTCTCTTAACATTTTGGTGGGAAACTTATTAAAAACTAGTGACAAACATTCATTTAGCAGTGTAAATGCATCTAAACATGACAAAACCTTCACAATGTATTCCACAGATCATTACAGCCTCTACTAAGTGAAATTAAGCCCAAAATTACCAACAAGCAATAAAACTCAACATTCTTCTCCCAACCCAATTTTCATACAAATCCTATTATTCACTGTGCCCACACAATCAAAAGCATTTCTATATATTAATAAAGAAAAGAAAAAGAGAGTAGAAAAGAAAAGGGAGTGAGGCAGAAATAAAAAAATGTAAGAGAAAGCTGTAAGAAGTATATACAATGGAATGTTACTTACTGTTTATATTAATAGAGTTAAAAACAAAACATATTATTTACTCTTATTTAGTTCTGATTATTATTAGTTAAAGCATAACAGATTATTTACAAACAAGCATAAGCAGTATAATCAAGAAAGTATAATTAGAAATAGCATTTGAAGAACTTATAAAACTTTTACAAGGAATAAATATGTTATTATTCTATTAATGATATTTTCATTACTGTTCACTCCCTGCCCTCCCCACCCTTTACCCACTACATAATCTAAATAGAATGTCATTGTTTAAACAAAGAAAATAATAAAAGGAGAAGGAAAAAAAGGTAAAGATAAAAAAATGTATCAAATTACTAACCTTACTTCTTTTCAGAAAGAGAAACAAATTGAATCACAGCTTGCCATTAAATCTTCAGGTATTTTGACTGGTTATGAAACAAAACATTTCTTTGCACATAGAGAATAACTTTGATTAAATCTTTTCCAAAATATTTGTGGCTTTCTGGAAATGCAGGAACTATATTCAAAAAGATTAATAATGAACTAAAATGATGAGAGAGAAAAACATATAACGAATCATTTGTTTTTTAGTCTCTTCTTCTTCTCTGAAGTCTTCCACGAAGCTTCAGTTGCCAATCTCTTTAATGAAGAACTAGCCCATTCCATTTCTTCTATTTTATCCAAAATCCTTTTTTCTTTGACAAACAGTAAAGCAGAGTCTAAATCATCGAAAACCTTAGGACCATCAGGAAGGAAGATTTTAAGCTTGGCAGGAAACAGAAGGTATGTTTTAAACTGTGCTTTTTTAAGCTCCCTTATTAGTGGCAGAAAAACTTTTCTTTTAGCTATTACCATGGAAGAATAGTCATTGTCAAAACGCACAGTTGTCTCATTAGTCTTAACAGGAGCTTTAGCCCAAGCAGTTTTAAGAACCATCTCTTTATCAAAAGATGATAGAAATCTAACTATAACTGATCTAGGATATTTTTTGTTAGAGTTAGTATTAGCTATAGATCTATGCGCTCTTTCGATACCAAAAGAGAATGCTTCTGTTAAGTCTAAAGTTTTAGGGAGCCAAGTTGTTAAAAAAGAAGTAATATTGTTACCTTCAATATTTTCTGGCAGTCCAAAAATCCTAATGTTATTGCGCCTAGATCTATTTTCCAGGTCATCCAGCTTTGTTTGTAAATGTGTATTTTGTTTCAGCAGAAACTCAATGTTGATTTCCTCTTCTTGGATTCTATTTTCCATGTCATTCACAGCTTCTTCTATGCCTGTCATCTGGATCTTCTGTTGTTGCAGGTCTGTATGTAACAGGTCTATTTGTTTTGTAGTTTTTTCTATGAAGGTGTCTATTTTAGTATCCATTTTATCCATTTTATCAGTAAGTTGCTGGATTATAATTATCAGAGACTGAAGTTCTTTCTTGATGCTGGAGTCTTGAGAATTTGTCTTACTGGAACTCATTTCAGACTGATAAACTGACAGGAAAATTTCCACAGTGATTTCTGACAGGAATATTGTTAAGATTTCCTTTCTTTTTAAGATATAGTTCAAGAACTATATAAAACAAACGTATTTAGAAAGAAAATTACTTCAAAAATTAATTTTTTAAGTAATTAATTCCTGTCAGTGTAATGAAATTGGTGGAGCTGAAGAAATCTGCTGCTATCCTGTGTTCATCCTTGGCCACGCCTTCCCAACACTCTCCTTTTGATATCACAAACATGTTCCTGCAACCTAACTCTAAATTTTCTTTTTGTTTCTCCAATATAGAAAAGGTTGCAGGGACACCCAAGACAGTAAATTACACCCGATGTATGACATGAAAAACAATTCCGTGGTCTAAATATTATACCATTTATTCTAGAAAAATATAATTTAATATAACAACATATATTACAAGAATGACATGGTATAGTCCCATAATTGGACAATGAAAGGCCTAATTTAATAGTCAGATTGACATAATATGCCTTAACTAACTTGTCCCCTAAATTCTGTCCTCTTTTATAAGCAACCTGAGGAACATCAGGAACAAGTTTGCTTAATCTTGTAATAAAAATTTCCAATAACATTTAATAGACTCCCAAATTTTGTCATTTAATAAATTAAAAGTAGTAACAAAATCAATATTTTGTTGTTGTTGATTGGCCCTCTGTTGTTGTCTTTTAATTATCTTACTAGATATTATAGTCTTAAAATTATTTTTCCTATTGTCAATGTTGTTATTAATAAGATGTTTATTATTAACTTCATAATTCATGTTAGCTTTTAACAATTTATCAATTGATTCACTAATCAACTCAATATTATAACCTCTTTGTAGAAACATATTAATTGATTTATTAATCTGTTTCTCTAAATCAAAACCATTATTACATAATCTTGATAATCGAACAATTTCCCCATAAGGTAAAGATTTCAACATATGAGGCGGATGGCAATTGGTACCAAACAAAAACTGGTTGCCATCTATGAATTTTCGATGTACACTAGTAGAAATAAGTCCGTCTTGCCCCCCTGACAAACAAATAGCTTGGAAATTTACTTTGGTTCCAAATTGCAAACCATCAAATTTAATATTATACTTATTATTATTAATATCTGAAACAAAAGTAGATAATGAATCAAAACCCCCTTTACATAAAAAAATTAAATCATCAATATAACGAAAATAAAACAAAACATTTTGTTGTACAAAAACATTGGTATAAATATACTCCAATTCAAACTTAGCCATAAATAAATTGGCATATATAGGAGCAAAAGGTGCCCCCATTGCCGTACCTCTTAATTGATGATAAATCACCTCATTAAAACTAAAAAAATTATTAGATAATCAAAAATGAGTTAAATCCACAATATAATGTGCGGTGGGACTGTCTCCTAGAAAATAATATAGTGCTTGTATTCCATCTTCATGACTAATGTTTGTATATAAGCTGACCACATCTAAACTGACCCAAAACATATCTGTCCAAAATGTTTGAGATTTCTTATCAATAAAATCAAAAGAATCTTTAATATAAGAGTCAAGTTTTTCTACAAAAGGTAGCAAATATCCATCTATAACAATACCAATATTCTGAAGAAAATAATTCATGGCAGCCACGATAAGGTGGCCAGGAGGGTTAGTCGAATCCTTATGCAAGTTGGGAAGACAATAAAAAGTAGCTGACAATTATCTACACTAAATTTTGTATCAAGATCATTTTTACAAAAATAACCCAAGCGTACACCTTTCTCAACCAATACAATAAATTCCTTCATAGCATTCAAGTATTTAACTTGTTCAAACTAATGAACACAAGTAAACCAAACCACGAAAAAACGGCAAGCCTCCAGAGACCAAAAAGCTCCACAAAAAAAGGTGAATGGAAAACTCCTTCTTATCTTAACGTAGGTTTATTATAGAAGCAAAACACAGCCAACGTTTTCGCCACTGTCAAAGCAGTAGCTTCTTCAGAGATGCAATACAAAAAAGGCACCACAATTTTAAATGTTTGCTGAAATACGCCCACTAAGTGCGTCACACTGCTCCTTAAAAAGGCAGTATTAACATATAAACAATCAAATAGTGTCTTCTCACTTATATTACTACAGACAACATTGTAGTTTTTATAAAAATCAGTTACAGAAATATCTTAAAAAAGTGTATGTTATAGAATATAAAACTAAGGCAATAATATTTGCTGAATAAATCTTATACTCTGCAACCAGAAGAAATATATATATATATATATATATATATATATATATATATATATATACATATATATATATATACATAATACCTCAACCTGTCCAGTTATTAAAGTATAAAAAAGAAGAACTAGAAGAACATACTACATTTTAATACTGCACATCGATACCTCCCACCCCTTTAAACAGAAAAGATCTATTATTAAAGGGCAACTTATTAGGGCAACTAGAATGTGCAGTTGTGAAATTTCTTTTAGAAAAGAATGTCAAAATTTAAAGGAAATGTTCACTAATAGAAAATATCCAGTACCACTCATTACAGAGTTAATTAAAGAAGTAGAACTGAAACGTTCTAATGGAACGTACCGGCCTATCTTATCATCAAGCACACTCTTGGTATCTACTAATGTTAGTAATACACCTGTGGGTAACAACCCTAATGTCACAGGTACAACTATTACAGATAATCAAACTATTGTGAAGGATAAATTTAGGACTAGTTTTATTACTTCTTTTAATATCAATTCTACTGATATCTGACTTATCCTTTTTAAAAACTGGCATTTTATTACAAATAATGCACAACTTTTGGATAAATTGGGTGTTGCCCCAAACATCGTATATAGAAGGGGAGGTAACCTTAAAATGTTACTAGAAAGAAATATCGATTTTGATTTTACTTCTAGATACAAAGGTATGTCTCAGTGCGGTGCTTGTAATTGGTGTAAATGTGTAAAAGTTGCCAACTCTTTCACCATTGGAAATAGAAAATTTTACATCCAACATAAACTTAACTGTGAATCGAAATCTATTATTTATTTAGCAAATTGCAATTGTTGCATGGCATTTTATGTAGGTAAGACTGATCGTAGGTTACGGGACAGACTTTACGAGCATCAATATGCTATAAAGAAAAATAAGCCTGATAACGCATTGGCCAAGCACATTTTTAAGTGTCCCGACCATAGCTTTCATTTTTTAGCCATCGACCAAGTCTTGCCTTCAGTTAGAGGAGGGCCTGTTCCATTATTGTTAGAAAGCAGAGAACTGGAATGGCAATTAACTCTTAACTCTTTTAGCCCTCCAGGGTTGAACGAAAACTGTAATATAGCGTGTATTTTAAAATTGAGAAGTTACAAGAGGTAGAATATATGTAAAATAACAGGATTAACATTATACTTTAAGGTTTGGACCTTTACATGTATTTTAGTACTGATTAGTCCCATCTTGGGTATTTTATTTTATTTTATTTAGTAATTCTTAATTTTTAACTTGTAACATATGTAATTTTGATTTAAGTACTAAAATGTAGTATGTTCTTCTATTATCTATTTCTTCTTTTTTATACTTTAATAACTGGACAGGTTGAGGTATTGTGTGTATATATATATATATATATATATATATATATATATATATATATATATATTTCTTCTGGTTGCAGAGTATAAGATTTATTTAGCAAATATTATTGCCTTAGTTTTATATTCTATAACATACACTTTTTTAAGATATTTCTGTAACTGATTTTTATAAAAACTACAATGTTGTCTGTAGTAATATAAGTGAGAAGACACTATTTGATTGTTTATATGTTAATACTGCCTTTTTAAGGAGCAGTGTGACGCACTTAGTGGGCGTATTTCAGCAAACATTCAACTTGTTCACTTATTTCATAAGTCAAGGTATCACTTAAATGTTGCATGCACATATTATAATATTGAGTATAATGAAGTAAAACAATCTTATTGCCTTTATCAGAAGGCTTAATGATTAAATCATTCCTATTCATAAGATTTTTCAAGGCAAACCATTCATTCTTCATCATATTAATACCCCAAGAACTTCTGTCACAACCCTTAACAAGTTCTTGGACAGAAAAGTGAACCATTTCACAAAGTTGTATAACAGTGCTATTTATATACAGAGGTATAAATTTACTGCAAAAATTAACGCCTTCAGTATTTAATAATGAATAAGCATTAGGGGAAGTGGAGAAGTCCACATGATCCGATAAACAAGAAAAAAAAGCTGTCATCACTAATATTGCTTTCAGAACTATGAACAGAATTTAATCTATACACTTGCTCATTCCCTTGTGCAAAAAAAAAAACATTTTAAATGTAGTTTTCTAACAAGTTTAAAAACTTCTTGTTTAATCAAATAATTCCTAGGTATCACAGTTGGTACAAATTTTAACCCCAACTGCAAAACTGCTATTTCTGCATCAAAAAGAACAGAACCAGATAAATTAACATTAGTTACAGAAGCAGATGGAGAAACAGTATTAAAGTTACATACATTAATTCCATCTGCCTCATTTAGATGTTTGTTTAAATTGTCCTTCATGCGTTGGAAAACTGAAACCAGTTCCTTTCTTCTTGTTTCCTCTTTTGGTATTCTCTTCACTGTGATGAAAATGTTGTTGGTGTGCTTCAGGATCCTGAGCACCAGGTAATGGTGGAAAGTCATGAATTTCACCCTCAGAATCAGTGGTGAAACCTACACCATCAGACAAAGCAAAGGAAACAAAGTTGTTTCTTATTCTTTCTATTGTCAGCCTACCCTGAACGGAAACTTTGTTTCTTCCTCCACAGAAAGGCACGCCCATTGGCGTAATCACAAATGTCTCTTTTAATTTTAGTAGATTTAAGGTGGGCCTGCTCGTTTTCATATTTACTTAGCTTCTCTTTAAGATTCCTAAAGATGTCATTAATTTTTTGGTCCCCTATTTCATTCATTAATTTAGACTGCATTTCGTGTAGCTCATTCTGAAGTTTGGTGTACAACAATTTCTTCCTTTCTACTAGAATATTAACCCATTCCATGGCACAATTATGTGCTGCAGCTAACCACCATCTTTAAATATCAAATCATTGTTATCTGAAGTGTCAAAGGGAGTCACTGGGCTTTTAAAAGCCCTTAAGCCACGAGGAGCAATATTTAACTCAGTATATCTAGTCAGACCTAGAAGATTAAAGTGGCAACGTGTTTCTCGGAAGATTAATTTTTCAAAACTATCCACATTATCTTGTATTTGCCAAGTAAACATACCAGAAGAATTGCCACCGAGAGCTCCAAATGGGTTATGAAATCTCTGTCTTCTGTCCTCCATAAACTTAAATGTACGGTCAACTACAACAAGAGTCGACTCACCATTAGACGCAGGTATAGGTTGAACAGTTCTTGAAATATCAGCAGCACCAATAACCTGAGAAGACACCAACGGAGTCTGGGCAGCAGCTGGAACACTGGTTACATTAGAAGCATGAGGGGCAGCAACCATAACAGAAGCCGATGAACCACGAATAAGGAAATTATCCATGATTTTCTGTGAAGCCATACCCGATGCATCTAGAATTCCCGAACCAACAGGAACCGGAGGGGTAGCAGTACCATTACACAAAGGAGCAGAGTCTTCCCAAAAAACTCTGGGAATGTTCAGCAAGGAATCCGAATCCATCAAATCAGAAACAGCAAACAAATAGTCTGAAAAGTCTAAAAAATGAAAAAAAAACAACAAGGATTCCACACCGAAAGATTTAATATTAAAATCAGTCTTAGCGCCTCGGCCACAACAGCCTTCAATGAGTACAAAAATTTAATGAAAATACACTCCCTTTTATACATAAAACAATCACTCAATCAATCAGACTCATTACTCCATCTAATTAGTTCATAGTCCTGAAATAAAAGTGAACAGCACTAAATTATTCAATTTAAATACATCAAAAACAAAGTACAAGCACTAAAAAAATATATATATAGTAGACACCTCCAATTAACTTCTTTATTAAGACCCACAGGTGATAATGTATTGAACTTCAACTTTAGGGAACAAGTTAGTTAAGGCATATTATGTCAATCCGACTATTAAATTAGGCCTTTCATTGTCCAATTATGGGACTATGCCATGTCATTCTTGTAATATATGTTGTTATATTAAATTATATTTTTCTAGAATAAATGGTATAATATTTAGACCACGGAATTGTTTTTCATATCATACATCGGGTGTCTTAGATGTCCCTGCAACCTTTTCTATATTGGAGAAACAAAAAGAAAATTTAGAGTTAGGTTGCAGGAACATGTTCGTGATATCAAAAGGGGAGTGTTAGAAAGTCCGGTAGCAATGCACTTTAGGGAGACACATAGTTGCAATGCTAATTTATTACAGGCTACTATTTTGGAACAAGTTTTTGTTAAGAAAGAGGATGATAAATTATTGAAGAATATTTTACTTTATAAGGAAACTTTTTATATTGAAGTTCAATACATTATCACCTGTGGGTCTTAATAAAGAAGTTAATTGGAGGTGTTTACTTTAATATATATATATTTTTTAGTGCTTGTACTTTATGTTTTTGATGTATTTAAATTGAATAATTTAGTGCTGTTCACTTTTATTTCAGGAATATGAACTAATTAGATGGAGTAATGAGTCTGATTGATTGATTGTTTTATGTATAAAAGGGAGTGTATTTTCATTAAATTTTTGTACTCATTGAAGGCTGTTGTGGCCGAGGCGCTAAGACTGATTTTAATATTAAATCTATCCGTGTGGAATCCTTGTTGTTTTTTTCATTTTTTAGTCTTTTCAGACTGTTTGTTGTTTCTGATATGGAAAATTCCCTTGAGAAAAGTCTGGCAAGGTCGGGTGGAGATAAGAGGGACACCATCCGAACCATTGTGGAAATTGGAAATACCTGCTAAATGGACTTGAATACCCATTGTCAAACAACTCAGGAAGATACTGGAGTATAGCAGCTGTAGGAGTTGAAAAAGGATCTAGCATGTGATTGTTAGACCAGATAGCGAACCTTTTCCACTTGTCTCTGTAGAGTTTTCTGGTGGATGGTTTATGGGAGGCCAGAATAATATTGTGAACAGGTGAGAAGAGGGTTTCCTGCCTGGTGACTAATGAAAGTGGAGAAACCAAGTTGTCAGCTTGAGAGTGGAAAGATTTGGGGGAGTCAGCCCTTGTAGGTGAGATATCAGGTCCTGACGAGTGTCCAGGATCCAAGGAGGTTGTAATAGGTGAGGTCGGAGGAAGGGAAACTACACTTGTCAAGGCCAGAAAAGGGCAATGAAGATTATTTTGCATCTCAACCAGATTGCTTTCTTTAGGAATAGTGGTATCAAAGGTATGGGAGGATAAGCACAGATGAGACCCGCAGGCCAGTCATGAGTCAAAGTGTCTCTTGGTGATTCCACATCTGGGGGAAAGAGGGCAAAGTAGCTGCTGCATTTTTTGTTTGAAGGGGAAGCAAGGCTGGCCCCAATGTCTGAAGATTTCTGCCATAACATTCAGGTTGAGAGACCACTCGTGTGGTCGGAGGATGCATCTGCTCAGCCTGTCTGCAATCACGTTAGAGCTCCCCGGGATATGCGTTGCAATAAGAAAGTGGTTGGAAGCTATCACCCAATGCCAAGTTCTCATGGCCTCGCAACATAGGGGGTAGGATTTGGTCCCTCCCTGTTTGTTTATGTACCAGATGGCAGACATATTGTCCGACTGGATTGCAATAATTCCCGACAGAAGGAGCGGATGAAGTGCCTGCAACACTAACAGCACCACTCTTAACTCCAGGACATTTGTATGCAAGCTGACCTCCAAGATGGACCATGTGCCTTGGACTGTCTTTCCCTGGAAGTGGCTCCCCACCCTATCAGGGGAGCATCCGTGGTCACTGTGGCCTTGGTTTGGGGAGTCTTGAAGGGGCAGCACCAAAGATTTTCATCTGTTCTCATCCACCAGAGGAGATCTTGTTTGCAGGAAATGGTGATGAGGATCTGTGAGTTTAGAGGATGGAGATTGGATATCCACTGTGACAAAAGGAGCCATTGTAACAGTCTCATATGCAATCTTGCCAGGGGACCAATCGAGATGGCTGCCACCATAGACCCCAGAGCCTGTAGAACTTCCCTTGCAGACACCTTCCTTAGACAGAGTATCACTTGTACTTGTAATATTAATCTCTGAAGTCTGTGAGGAGGGAGAGAATTGGCTTGAGTATTGAATACTACTCCTATAAATTCCAATTGTTGGGTAGGATGAAGGTTGTATTTTTCCCAGTGTATTGTCATGCCTAGAAACTCCGCCAGTGCCGGAGTCTAGTGAAGGGCCATGACCAGTAGGTGCTTGGTGGAGGCAGAGAGGAGCTAATCGTCTAAATATGGAAACAACTGGAATCCCTGTAGTCTCAGATGAGCTGTGACCACTGCTAGGCATTTCATGAACACTCTGGGGCCATCGAGAGACCAAATGGCAGGGCTCTGAATTGGTAATGACTGTCTCCTAGACGGAAGTGAAGGAGACACCTGGAACACTTGTCCATTTTGATGTGGTAATACGCATCCCGGAGATCTATCAAGCACATCCACAAACTCTCCAGAAGAAACAGGAGAATGGACTGAATCATGACCATGCGAAATTTGGTCTGAACTACTGATTTGTTTAGTTGGCTGAGATCCAAAATAGGTCTACAGTCCCCGGTATTTTTTCATAGGTTCATACTACGCTATCTGCCCTAGGGCATTTATAAGCCTAGCCAGAGTGTGTGTGGCTTTAAGAATCTTGAGTAGAAACCGGATCCGCACTGGTCTGGGGGGACTTGTTGGATGACTCGTTTTTGACACATCTTTCTTATTTCTGAAGCTGCTTCTTCCCTTTGACTGGGTGGAACATCGGGAAGGCATTTTGGAGGTTTTGGGTAAGAGATTAGAGGGATGTAATAACCTCTGAAAATTATTCTCTGCACCCACTGATCATTTGTAATAGACTGCCAGCAAGCTTGGTGCAGAGAAAAATGATCCCCGACTGCTTTCAGAGGAAAGCAATCGGGCGGCATTTCAGGAGCACTGATAAGGTCATCCAGAGAAAGAATCCCTTGAGTCCTGATTTCGGGGACCCCCTCTGCCCCTAAAGGGGTGTCTTCCATTATTGGAACCCCCTCTGCCTCTGCGGGAATCCTCACCATGTGCACTACAGAAAGGGCCCTGAGATTTTTTGTGCCATATCTTTCCACTCCTCTGGTTCCTGAAGAAAGAGCACTGAGGTTTGGAAAAATGTAGGCCAACGGCAGACAAGGTTTTTCCATACTGCTCGCACCTGGCTAATGTGTCCTTCACTTTAGAACCAAACAAAGTGGACGGTTCGATAAGGGCATTCAAGAAGGAAGACTTGAAGGAGTCTGCGAGGTCACAAATGTGCATCCAGGTCTCTAACTACACCCTGCACCCGCAGCTCTAGCCGCCACTTCTGTTGCGTGGGAAAGCAACCTCATGAACAAGTTGGAAACTGACTCTAGGGTAGCAAGCTGAGAAGCAACTTTATTGCATGCCCCATCAGAAACCTGACCCATGAGGGTTCCAGAGAGTTCAGAGATGAGATCTCTTTGGAGCCTCGTAAAATGTGCCAAATAATTCAGAGACCCGACAGCAAAGGTCGCTGAAGCAAAAACTTGCTTCCCTAATCTGTCCACCGCCTGGGACTCTGTTGGGTGGATGGACAGTAGGACTTTCCTCCGCAAAGTCCTTTTTTTTGGCAGCCGCCACCACCATAGCATCTACTGGTAAGCCTCTCGACCAATGGAGCTGTTCCTCTGGAGGGGAAAGTATCTTGTCTGGTCTCTGGGGAATGGCCTCAATGGTATCAGGGTTCTTCCACGCCCGTTGCACGATGAGCTGGACTAACTCATCGGCAGGAGGGGGGGGGTCACCCAAGAAGTAGAGGGCCAAGAGCAGAAGGCCTGCAGGAATACAGATTCCTCCAAGAAAGGGTTGGAGGGTTTCCAGTCACTCCTCTGCCTCAGAATTTACAGGATGTCTCCAAAGGAGACATCATCAGGGGGTGACCGTGGTGACCCTTCCCCATCATCGTAGTCTGTATCCCCAGTGAGGGACTCCCTCCTCCGTGGAGTATATGTGTTTCGTTTTACACATCCGTTTCAGATGTGGTTTTTCAGTGGGAGTGTCTGAAGAAGACTCAGAAAGGATGTTACCCTGTACAGGGGTTTCCTGAGGCTTGCGCTCTCGGTGTCCTGAGGAGGTGGCCTGTGATAGCTGCAGCTGAGAAGGAGGAGCGGGAAAGTCTGATGTAGGAGAAGTGCTTCCCGAAGCAAGCACCCTCTCCATCACCCAGAAGGCAGGCCCGCCCGAAGAGGAATGGGAGCTCGGAACCGAGGAAGACCATCTCAGAACTGGGGTCACACCCCTCTCCGGGCAGCCCGCTCCTGGGGACAGAGCCTCAAGCAAAACCAGGGCGGGTGTCACCCCTGGATCCAAAGATGGAACTGATGAAATAACTGGAACCATACCTGGAGCCCCCTCCAAGCATGAGATTGAGGAAGGGGTGGTTCCAAAGGAACTGAAACCCAAAGGGCCCTTGGAGCCTCAGAGAAGGTCACTGTCGGCGCCAAGGAGAGGATTCCCCCCAAAGACTTTGGCACTATGAGCCTCTGAACCGAAGGGTCCAAGGGAGGAGAATACATGGGAGTCGAGGGGGCAATGGACCCACAGCCTGGAGTGGGATGGGTTTTAGGAAAATTTGTAATCCCTTTGGCTGTCAGCAGCTGATCGAACAGGTGCACCATATCCAATTCAGACAGACTCCTGGTGGACCTTACCGACACTCCTGAGGGGGAGTCAGGTCAGTCCAAAAAGGGGCTAATGGCTTGTCCTGAAAATAGATTCGAAGACGGGGAGTACTGGATCCGTGTTGTAGGAAAAGTCGGCACCGAGGAGTCCAGTTTCGAAACAGGCAAAAGGGGAACTATCTGTGCCAAGAAAGGGCTTGGAGCCGAGGGAATAGCTGGAGTGGAAGTCATTATTTGCTCCGAAGTGGTCGGTACCGATCTCGGAATGGAGATGTGCGACGTCGGTGCCAAGGTAATAGCAGGCAATAAGGCTGGAGCCAAAATTTCACTTGGAACCATAGCAGTTGATGCAGAGGGTGGTGCCAATTTGGAAGTCATCAAGATATCTGCAGAGACCACTGGAGCAGAACTCGGAACCAAGGTGGTCGGAGCCGAGAGGGCAATCTGGTGCTCCGTGGAAAACTTGTGGGCCTTATGCTTATGAGGCTTGTCCTTATCACCAGCCGGTGAAGAGGGGTCAGAATGAGGATGTACTTTGTTCTTTGATGGAGGGATTGAGACCTCTGATGCAGAAAGAGCCTCAGAAAAGGGTGAAGAAAGCAGGCCTTTCAAAATAAGTTTATTTTTCCTTTCATTCAGCGTCCGCTGACTGAAACTGACAAATCTGACATGGAGGTTTCACAGATAAGTGTGAAATCCCCAGACAATATACAAAATCATCATGTAGGTCACTATTGGGGAGTTTACCATTGCAGGAAGTGCAATGCTTAAACCCCAAAGTCCCTTTCTTTTCAGACATACTGAGTATATCGATTCAACAATCCAAAAAAAAGAATAGAGAAAGGAATGAAAAAATAAAAAAATACCAATAGTGGTATTAAGAATACCACAAGGGTAAAGAAGGTTGTTTACCAACAATGGTAAGAAGAGGATACCCGTGGGTAGAGCTGGTTGAGATAATAAGACATAGAAGAGTTTTTAGGAGAAAAAAAATAGAAAATACAGTAAATTTTGAAAAAATACAACACTTAGCTGGAGAGCTCTGTGAAATGGTGCTATATGGCTGCACGGCAAATGAGATCTGAGGTAACTGGGAGAAGGGCATTGTGGGTAGCAGCTTAGCTCGAGAGTTTTTCGGGTACGCGAGCTTGGTATTAGGCCAACTCGGTTCCGAAGGCTCGGACCCAAACCCATCACTGATGAATAGGAAGAAGATTAACAATTTCAGATGATACATTAACAGTCACAACTATATATGAATGGCAATTACACAGGATATGTACTTATTGCAAACAGATTGTTTAACAATATATGTATGACATATTATTGGAATGAAACTGAATTAAAAAAATCACCTGACCTGAAAACTGCATTTTTACCCACTCAGTGCCAAGTCAAACAAAAGGAAAACCCTTCAGTTGGAAATCTGTCAATATGAACACATTATTTAAATACAAGAACAGTAAAACACTTATTTTTTTCTATTTTTATTTTTTATTTGTTAACTGTCTAAGTACACTGGCACAAAGACCCTTTTGAGGGACTGCCTGGACAAATAGGACAATATAGACATTCACACTGACAATAAAGATAATAGTAGCAGTTATAAATAAGAGATAACAGACATTTAAGCATAACTCATATAAAGCTACAGCATTTGTTAATATGTCATAAAGCAAGAGGATGTAGATGATTATTACAAGTAGGAAACATCTAATATGCATTTGATTAACTGCAAAAAATAAAGACTATGCAAGAGTCGTATAGTTATCAAACAGTTATAAATGCTGACTAGGTCATAGTAGTGACAGAGAGGACCACTAAAAGGTAGGCCCGAAGTTAAACAATTTAGAGAGAAGAAGAAGAGTATATAGTTAAAGAATTAGTTAGGGTATGGGAGGTTAGCAGTTTTAGGGGCATGGGAGAATGGTCAAGATTTATTAGGGTTATTGCAGCTAGTTTCACCTAACTTAATTAGTGTAAATGGATGTTGGAAGTTGTTAGCTGTCATATGCATCAGGGAGGGGAGTAGGGAAATTGGTTAAGTATAAGGGTGATGAGTAAGGGAAGGAGGAGGGTGGGGCATTAAAGGAATGGTTAAGCAAAACAATTTAAAATTCATAGGAGTTAGGTGATATCTAGTTTATGGTAAAATTGTTGCCGGGTTTTAGCCATGGTTGTCAATGCGATGGCACTACTAGGATGTACTGATGTTTTTGAGCGATTTTCAAAAGATGATTAGACTGTCTGCAGATCTGTTTTCCTGTGAAATCATACTCCATTCACAAGGACAGAGTGTGGTAAAATGCATTTTGTGAGGGTACAAGAGTGTACGAAGGTTTGATCAGAAGTTTATAATATGAACTTTTAAAAGCATAACACGTTCAAAAGTGGTGAGCAGTGGCAGTCGTAAGATTATGCAGTACCGTACTAAAGAAGAAAGTTGCCCTTCCTTTAACTGACAGCCAGTTACATCTAATAACTGTTAAGCAGTGGTGTTCATTTAGTAAGCTACAGTGGTTGAATCCAGGTATTCTCTTTTTGCTTTCTGAAGTATTTGTCAGTTTTGGTGGGACTGGGGAATGAGTCCTGGCAAACACTTTTCTACTCTGGGAAGCAGCACACCAATGGAAATAGCTTGACTAACTTTGGCCGTTTTAAGCTGCAACAGAACCCTTCATGCCCAAAGCTCAACATATGGGGAAGGAAATAAAAGGTTTGACCAAGTAGCAATCCGACGTTTTTTTGTTGGGTCATGCATTACAGTGGTTGATTGGTAATGCTGAAAATGCTGTTTATGCTGTTTGTGCTGTTGCAAGTCTTTTACTGATTCTAAAAAGCATGACTGTGGACTTTTTAGGATTAAATGATAAACCACTGTCATGAAACCAATACCAACGATTTTTAAAGTAATTTTGTAGTTTTGTGTTGATTAGGTGGTTGAAGGAGTCAGCTAAGATGATAATATCATTGGCACAAAGAATGTAGTAAAAACTGGAGAGTTCCCAAGGGAGGCTATTTATAAAAAGAGAGAACAAAAGGGGTCCAATGACAGATCCTTGATGGGAACCTTTATTTGATGGGAGGGAGCTAGTAAAGGTATTATTTAAGTGAATGCCAACTGTTCTGTTGGAAGGCAGTTTCTAAACCATTCAAAGACCTTAAAATAACAAAAAGGCAATGCCAAAGTAAAAAAAAAAAAAAAAAACATAAAATGACAATAAAAAAAAAAAAGAATACAGATTTGAACACTTAAGAGAATGGAAACTTTAAGGAAAATGACAACCTTAAATACTTTTATATAACAAAATTTAACACCTCACAGAGTATATACACACACACATTTGTTATATATATATATATATATATATATATATATATATATATTTGTTACATATATATTTTTTTAGACTATATGGTTTGTATATGGATTGATATTAAAGTGGTTTTATTAAAGGTTTCTTACAAGAATTGGTTAGGGTGGAAAGAAAGGGATATGTAGAATGAGTTTTATCCCTTTAAATGGGACTGCCTTTTGTTTCACATGACTGTTTAGGACTTGAAATAAAAACAGGTAAGTAAACTGGTGTAAACTATCTTTGAAAAAGTCTCTGAAGCAGAGAGACAAAAGCACTAGGATCTAAAAATTTTTTTTTGGTTACTTTGCTTTTACAACAGTTGCTCTGGCCTTTGAACATAAACAGCTCTACAGGTTACTAACGCCTGTATTTAAAAGAACTGCTCTGGTTGTTTTTAAAAAAACAGTAATACTGACTATTCTTAATACTGACTTTCCACTCCACTAACTACCTTGATTATAGCAAGCTCAGATGCTCATAAGCCTAGTACTTATTATACAGCAGGAGCTTCTTATTGTAACTGCCTGTTATGTACTTCACAGATAGATTCTAGTTGTCTACTGATGTACTATGTTCTTCATCTGTAAACATGTTGTAAGTAATTGCTATGTAAAATGTTAATTGCTATGTAATCCAATGTAACTACTGTCTGTTTGTTTTAACTGTGGAGCTTTTCTCCCCGGGCCTCCACTGAATATGGACCTACGTCCAGTCGGACACTCCCGGTCAACAAATATAAATAAATAAATAAATAAATAAATAAATTCTGGATTACCAGTGATTTTGTCATTATAAGAACTCTCTTGGACTTAAAAACAATGTTACTGATCAACAGAGCTTTGTTTTATGGTATCTTTTTATTTGTTATTGGAATAAATTGGTGAAGAGAACATAGAAAAGCTTTGGGCACTCTGTTTTTGTTTTCTTACTTTTTTGTTTTCTTATTTGGAAATGCCAAAGTATACCAACAAACTAACAAAAAAAAAAAAACATTTGGATGGAAGCTCAACCAAAACCAGTATCGTTTTGCACTTTTGTTCTTTAAATTTGGAGCTCTCTTCTGTTTGACCATTTTCTGATGATGTTCTGGTTATGAATAAATACTGAATTAATCATGCAATCACAAGTCAGCTAACTCTCAAATCAACCATTCTTAAGGAGTTCACCACAATGAAATTATCAAAATAAACAATACAAACATCTAGTGCAAGGACATGTCCAAGGCTTGCACCAAATTCACCCCAAGGAAGTTGGAAGTGAATAATATTCAAAGGAAATTAACTTATCCAGGGCTGAGCAGGCTCCCTTTCTGGTCAAAGCTTGCAAAAATATATTTCTATATGTATTTTCTTTTGCATAAATGTGTATATAAAGTACAAAGAAATATGCATTAAACTAAGTAATTTAAATAAATGAATATATATATATATATATATATATATATATATATATATATATGCAGAGAAAGATTGAAATTATGGAAGACAAGAATCTTTAGTAAAGAGTATACAGTGACAGGCATCTGTATGATCTACATTTTTGGGGGTATCTAACACACCTGTATTTTTTTGCCTGTGTTTGTATTTCAACTTTGAAGAGTGAAACTGCATGTATTGTCTGAGAATTGTTATGACCACATAAGTTCCAAAAGAATGATGGAATGAAGGTTAATGTGTTGGAACTCTGATGATATAAACAAAGATAAGGAATATTCTTTTTCTTTTTTTTTGTGTCCCTTTTAAAAAAATATCACTGTATTGTTTAGTTTGACAATTTCATTGTGGTGATCTCTTTAAGAATGGGTAAGAGTCAGCTGACTTGTGATCACATAACTGATTCAATATTTAAAGCTGGAGTTCTCTTTTGTTTGACTATTGACAGACAGATCACAGTTTAACTTTAGTAGAAGAATATTATAATAAGCACATTCACAAAGGCTCTTTTACAGTTTTTTAAAGCCAAGAAGTGAATAAATATAGCTCTAATGAGCAAGCTTTTTTCACAGTTATTATATGCAACACTTATGAGAGACAGGATGGCTGCAGTGGTACTAAAATTGTGCCTAAAGCCACAATGTTTACCTGAAAGTATGCCAAATTGGGTTAAGTAGTTTAAGAACTGTTTTGATATGATTTTGCCCATATATTTGTCAATTGGGTCATGGCTAGCAATAGGTTTAAAATAATCTGCAGTTTTTTTGTGAAGATTTTTTGGGGAGTGGGAAGATGACAGGATGTTTTAGAATGGTAGGGAATTGCTTTTTTGTACATGTGTGTGTGGAGGGGGGTGGTCTGGCCAAAAAGTTATATCTCGGTTTTTAGAATTAATAAAAACAGCAAGAAAGGCCCAGCCAAGCTAGAGTACCTTAGAACTACTCTAGTGTAGATCCATGGGCTATATGCAAATGACCACCTTAAGGACTTAACAGTGTTTCAACTATATACCTTCTGAATGTCCATGAGTTTTTACTTTTTACACTTTTGAGACTTAGGCCAATAATGTCAACCCTGCTCACACCTTCAATTAGCTGGTGAACTGAGCTGATGAGTTCACCAAACAGGGTTGATAAATAAGTTCTCAAACAGTTATTGATCAGTGTAGGAGAATCCACGGATATGTATGAATTTAATATATCAGTGGATCACAGAGAAAGGGCTATAACAAAACCTGACAAAAACACATATCCAGCTGGGTCATTTTTGTAATCTATACCCTTGCTACCTTATTAAAGCTACTTAAAATCCCCTAAATCGGTCATATTTATGCTGCTTGTTAAAAACTAAAGCAAAATTTAACACAATGCAAAAGAAAGACTCAGACATCAATTCCCCTAAATACATCCTAATGCAACAGGAGAGTGGGGGGACTAAACCCAAGTTAGATTAAATAAATAAAACAGAAAAAGAACACTGATGGTGTTTCTGCTTCACTTTAATGTAAAAAAGTAACATCATACATACACAAACTAAATAATATACATACAATTACACAACCTTCCAAGAATACAAACATTGCCTACATAACTCAGTCTCCGACAAATGAATTCATTACTATAAAACATTGACTGCATTTGCAAATCACATTAATGAAACGCAAAAATATTAATTTATGCCTGTACAAAGAAAATGCACACATCCAACCAGGCATAAACAATGCCACCCTTCGGAATTAATCCTTGGACAGTTTTTTTTTTATAAAAATGAAAAAAAGTTAAAATAAAATAGTAATGCAATAAAACAAAATAGTAACAACAATACTAGCCAATTAGAAAACAGCAGTACAGGCAAAACAGTGCCAAACTTGACTATCAAAACTAGCTAATAAATTAACCACACTATGAGTTTACTATGAATAATCTCATCTGGTATAATCAATTTAAGATTATGCAACTCCAAAAATTCTAAAAACAGCAACAGTTCCAAGGCTGCAAACACAAAAACATTTTTTGGCAAGGGGCACAATCCATGTACCACCTAACATGGGGGGGGGGCCCCAATCCAAAGAGATATATATATATATATATATATATACATATCTGTATGTATACTGTACAAAACTGTAGAGCAGGGAGAAAGTCTTAACAAAAAAAACACCAGTCACCTTCTTGTACTTAATGGCTCTGAACTCAATTAGAAAAAGTAATCTTCCAGTGATGATATTCTAGGCAGCAGTCAAGCAGACTTTGTCAAATGAAAGGTTTTTCCTAAACCATAAAGCTAATAAATATTAACATAATCCTCAGTATGTATTTTTTTTACTTACTGCATTTGATTACCAGGGAAGTCCAACTGACAATAAAACTCCTCTTCATTGGAGACCCAGAGAGAAAAGCTCCAACTGACAAATATATACACATAATCTACATAATGCAGATATAGCAAACATTTCTACTAAAACAAAAAGGAGTAAAATGAAATGAACATTTTCATACAATCTACAAGGGTGCATTTACATTGCAATCTGCAGACACAGAGTTTCATTTTCATCACATTATATCACTAACACTGACAAATATTTGTGGGCAAACTTCACTTACATTTGAGAAGTACAATCATGCAAACGCTATACAGGGTTGCATTCATATTGCAATATACAGAGTTACTTCTCCTTACAAAAATTAACAGTGATAGGTATCTGAATATTTTGTGTAATTTCTACATTTATTGATATTATACTAATCTGCTGTTCTTAGTTTATTTGTATTTTGTCATATATATATATATATATATATATATATATATATATATATATATATATATACACATATGTTGTTTGTCTTTTGGCTTTTCCCGGTAAGGGGTCGCCACAGCGGGACTCCGGTCTGCTAATGATTGGCAGTAGATTTTTTTATGAAACGCCGAGGTGCCAGCTCGACGCCCAACCTTCAACGAAGGCACGCCCATTTATGCATGCATGTCTTTCGAACGCTACCCAACTGCGGGGAGGACATGCAGACTTCACACAGAAGGCACTCCCAAGCCAAGCCGAGAATCGAACGGGGAACCCCTTGCTGTGAGGTAACAACGCTACTGCCGTACGACCGTGGCACTATATATATACATATACATATATATATATATATATATATATATATATATATGTCAATGTGTGTGTGTATACAAATGTTAAAAATATATGTAGAGTGATTATATTATCTAAAAAAATATACATGCAGATTGCATCATATTAAAAATAATAATTAAACTCAAACATATATACATATACTGTGAGGAGAAATAAAATAAAACCTATAAATGTGAACATAAAACACTGCCAAAAATATAACCCAAACACATAACACCCCAAAATAATAACCTCAACCACAAAAAATGTGCATACTAAATAATAAAAATTATAAAACTCAGACAACCTTTCCCATTCACTTCAAGGGCAAAAATGTAAACTGTCTAGTACAACTACAGCATACTCCACTTAAACTCATAAATGTAAAAATAACTCAAAAACCTAATGCAATTAGGAAAAAATAAAATAATGATTAAAATGAGAAAAAAAATCAGAACACAGGGAAAAAAAAAGCATAAGAAACACATTAAAATCAAAAAAGTGCACTGATTACATGCACGTGTGTGTGTATGTATATATATATATATATATATATATATATATATATATATGACAAAATACAGATAAACTAAGAACAGCAGATTACTATAATACCAATAAATGTAGAAATCACATGAAATATTCAGAAAATGTACCTCAGAAAAACTCTGTCCTTTGCAGCTATCCTCAAACAAACCAAAAGTGAGGTTATATATTTACTAAATGCCATTTGATGCATTGTCTTGTGAAATAAATGTTATCAGCTCTTCTCTAAAAAAACATCTGTGTGTTGCTTCTACTTATCGTTTTCACAATACTACACAAGGTGAGATAAAATGGCTCCTTTTTACATACCATGGATGCAAAGGCAATAGTACATTTTGTCAGTTATTTATAAATAGTAGAAAATATGATTCATCTACTGAAAAAACTAGATTAGAAGGTGTTTGTGTTTTAGTTTTGAGACTTCTGAAAGGAGGTAAGACATTTAGGCATCAGATGTACATGAAAAAGAAAAAAAAAACCTAAAACCCCTAGAAATGACAGCATCTGAAATCACCAACAATGCACAGTGAAACCTGAAAATACTAAACCAGCCAGAATAATAATAATACCACTACTGTACCTCTGTGGGTAGACAAGTAACTCCCAAAACTATCCTATTTTGTAAGAGCATTGTACATTTTTCAACAAAATAAACATCTCTCTTCATTTAATACATAGGATTTTTGTTCTGTAAAACTTTCAGTTGGCTTACTTGGATACCAGTGGATTAATACTAATTGCAACCAATTTATCTATGAACTTATTATTAAGACACTACTACTGCGGAAAATAGGGCTGATCTGGCTACACGTACTTGACTGCCACTACTTTCAAGGTTAATAAACCATACTATAAGGCTACAGTAATGCTACATACGTCCACTTGTGGTTTGCAGGACCTCTCTAATAAAGCAGCATGGGCAGCTTGTGTGTGGCAAGAGTTGAAAGTCATTCTGCATCTAGTTCTGCATTTCATTTATAGTATTACATCAGCTATTTGTTTCTCTCAACAGAGTCAAACCCAGTTTATGCAGTTGGGTGCTTATGTCCCACCCCAGCAGTCTGCAAGAGAGGAACTTTGTATTAGATCTACCCTTCCATACTGACTGTAGAGCACAGACTATAGGTCGACCACTTCAATTAAAATCTTGAATTTCTCTGTTTAAGAAAAGAAACTCCTGTACTCTTGTAGCTTCATTCTGTTAAGTAACCCAGTACTTCAGCCATGACTATTTTGCAAAATGCCTAACGAAAGCAGCAGAAAAATGTCACTAATTATCAGCTCTGTGATGCAGAAGGAAGCAGCCTACACTATACTCCTAGGGTCTTTGGTTTAATTAGTGGCCAGGGCACAGGAGGAAGTGATAAGGTTAGAGAGAGAAATGAATGCGCTCTGCCTGCTTGCTTCTCTGGTGGAAGGATGGGGATTACAAATCGGACAGGAGTGTCGCTGCTGCTCCGCTTCTTAGCAGTACACTTCAGTGCACCTCAGTCTGGAGGGCAGGGCTGCAGAGGAGGTGACATGCTACTACGGAGATGGAATATGGCCTTAGAGTGCTCTACTGCTTGTCTCTTTAAGGTGGAAACCAAGATGTGTATGTCACCATGGAGTTGGAGACATTTGCTTCACAGGCCAGCTGCCCAAGAGCAAGCCTGAAATTGGCACAAGGGAACATAATGCTAAAATTCACCATGCCCATATTTTGGCACACTCTACCTGGTTAAACTGACCCTCATGTCTAGCATTTGAAGGGGACTAAACAGGCAAATCGTGTGACTAGGGAAGAACAGCTGATGATCAATGGAAGGTAGACGAAAGACAAAAATAAAAAGGTTACTAATTACTTCTCTGTGGTGACACAGAAACCACAAGCTGCATAATCAGCTTTCTCACAATCAGATACGTCAATGTTTTGATTTACTCTAAAATAAATAAAATGGCAGGAATTATCTGAGGGAAAACAGCATTTAATAATGGTTTTGTTAATGAATACTATGGAAATTCACTTCTTAAGACTGATATATACTAGCTATTTCCAAGAACTGTTTCCTTTAATTTTAATGGTAATGAAGCATCATAGATCACTTTAGGAGATCACTGGGAGATATTTCATGTGCTGTTAGTTGTCTAACTAATCTAAAATAATCATAATGCTAAGCAAGATGAGTTAGCCAAAGAAACATCTTCATGTACGATAGTGAGGAAAGTTTTTGCTTTTATTTTCAAAAGAGAAAGCTAATGGTTCCTTATTGATACTGACTCCTATATTCTCCACACTTAACAATACCTAAAAGTTGCCTCTGGAATCCATGTTTATTCCACTCTGTCTTTACTACAGACTGTAATCCTCTGCAGACTTCCTTGGCTAGCTATGCTTCATTTATAAAATTTTCAGCGAGGCTTGTTACGGCCTCACAGTTGTTTCAGTTACTACAACTGCTTGAATACTGCATGACCCAATATTTTACTTAACCTCTTTGCAGCCTCCCTGCAATTAAAATGACCATCACACTGCTTTACCTTGTGCCTTGCTGCAAGGCATATATGTCCTCTATCTTCTTCGATATGGAGGTGAAGGTAAAATACTCACTCAATACTTGCATCTGATTCACGGCTTTTTTGTGCCTTCCTTTCAATGCCTCTAAAATAATTATAGCACATTTTGCTACTGAGAAGAAAAAAAATGCAGGCCACTCATTTAAGGCTGTAGTAAACGTGGCAGTCAAATCCAGAAAGAGAAAACAACTCCTTCCAAACACAGCTATGATAAACTAGACAAACAACTTTATTGGAATAAAAGGTTAGCGCTTTCGCAGAGCAGCCTCTGCTTCATCAGACCATAGCAGCAAACATTATCCAAATGCTATTTAAAATTATAAATCAACCAATTACACAGGGCACTCCATGGTCATGTGATAATATCTGCAAACATGAGCCTCCCACTTACTTGATGTGACATTCTTATTTACTGTTATTTTAAATGAAGTTGGTATTGAAAATGTTAGTTTTTGATCTCCCATACAGATTTCTCCACCAGTAAGATTGAGATCATACCTGAGAACAATGTTTTTATCTTTGAGAATAATTTTTATTTACAAAAAACTGGTGTTGCGATGGGCACTGCATGCGCAAACAACTATGCCAACTTAGTCCTTGCAATTGGGAAAAATGGTTTTGAATGGCAATACTTTAAAAGATAATGAGCATAAACTCAGGGCATTTTTGATTTTTTTGCATACTACTACTGACTTTTCTGAGATTTAGTTATAAGTCCTCTAGAGAAACTTTAGAAATTTTGGACATTTCTGTGAGTAAACAAGATCTACACGATACAGTAACATGTATTTATAAGAAGCCCTGTAAGAAGAATACTCTGCTGTTGAGAAGTAGTATGCATCCATGCCATGTCACGTGGAATATTCTGAAAGGCCAGTTTCTATGGGTGACAAGGCTGGGCCCACTTCTAAATCTTGAAAGCTCATAATCTCGAAATTCAAAATACTGAGTCCAAAATCTCAAATGTGCAAAATACTGAAAACTCAAAATACTGAATTTCATAATACAGAAAAAAAAATACAGGATACCAACACTTACTATACTCCACGAAAACCACCAAAGAAGAGAGCAGGAACTAGATGCATTTATTATGGCAAATTTAGCCTGTAGTGATGAAGGTTTTCGTTTTGCCGATTTGTGCAAGGAAAGGGACGATAAATTGGCGGCATCTGATCCATGGGGAGTTTCAGTATGTACTGATCGTGATAAGAGGTTTGATGAACTTAAAAAGTTAAGGTTCAAAGAAACCTCCTTATTTTACGACACTCGCTTGTTAGAAAAATATGTTAGTTTGTCGATCACACCCAGGGGACTTCGGGTGGACAAACTACCTGCATTCAAATTTACTGATGATGAGACTGAATTTCTTGAAGAATGGAAGGCTGCCTCATTACAGTGCTCTTTAAGCTGGCTCAAAATACTCATTAGGTGTAACCGAAAGAATTTGGGGACAGTCCAACTCCAAATCGCAGAGGTGGAGGAAAGTTTGCTCACTGAAATTCCAAGTGAAGTTTTTCGTGTTACCATGAAAGGTATTAATGTAGAGACTAGTAAATTTGAAAGTGAAATAGTTTCTAGAAAGAAGAACAAACTGAATAGGGATATCAACGATTTTAGTAAGGACACTGTATATTTGTGGCAGCGTAAACGTAAAAATGGTACATCCCGAACCGGAAGAATGGAGGGAGCTTCCAGATTCGTTAGAGATTCTTCTGTCTCATCTTCTGATACGGGTACTAGCAAGAAAAGTGTATCGTTCGAAAGAGTGGATAATACTGAAGATGCCAGTGGTCAGTCGGAGATGGAAGAGCAAGTAAATTGGAATTTTCGCCAGGGTAGCAAGCAAAAATCAAGAAGCAAGGGTCGTAACAGACGACGTTGAAAGGGAGCAGTTTTCGGCTGTGCTTAGAGAGACTTTGAGGTTGGGACAGTTTGTTTTCTCAAATGTTTCATACAATTCTGAACAGAAGCATATTGTGAATTTAAGTGACCTTGTGGTCACTTCTGATATGGAGCAGGTATTGCTTAAGGGAAGCAAGTTCGTGCCTACCAAAATACCAGCTCTTTCTGATTTAATTATTGATGTTAAGCGTTTCTGTAGGAAATTGTATTTAAAAACCTTTTTTGAAAATAAGAAATGTTTCACTGATAACACATTAAGTTCTTTGAATGATTTGGAAATCAATACTGCTACTGATACTTGCACGTTTTCTGATGACTTGTCAAGTTCTTTCGATTCTTTGCTGAACCTTTCTGTATATGACTATGAAACCTCAGGATTATTTGAGGGGGCCATGGATATATCTGAGTCTGATTTATGTGATGTTGAGACTGGGCGTTTTGTGACAGGTTATGGTAAACTTGAAGTTCCTAGTTTGCCAAGTCATAGTTCCTTCTTTCCACCTAAAAATTCTGCTATTTTGAAAGCTTTTGAGAATGTACTACTTGGCAAAGTAGAAGCTGAGTATGGAATGTTTATGAAAAAATATTTCTCTTATAATCTTACAAAAAATGAATGGAAAGCTTTAAAAGATATGCAAGCTGTTTGTGATATGTATGCTTTCTGTCAAGCAGATAAAGGAGGGAACTGGGTAATTATGGACAGGGCACACTATTTGAAGATGGTGTTTGATTTATTATCAAACGAAGAAGTTTATGTTGAGCTGCCAAATAACCCTGTCTTAGAATATAATAGAGCCCTTTTAGAGTTATTGGAGAGGGGTGAGAGACTGGGTTTCTTAACTAGCAAAGATGTAAAAAAACTTTATATCGCTAATCCTAGGGATCCCAGTTTTTACGCCCTACCGAAGATACATAAAAACCTTGCTGACCCTACTGGCCGCCCTATAGTTTCCTGTTGCGGTGGCTTTCTTGAACATATTGGTATATTGTTGGACAGTATTCTTAAGAAAGAATTGGTTAATGTTTCTTCACACATTAGGAATACTAATGATTTTTGCATTAAGGTTAAGAATATGCAATGGGATAGTAATTTTTATTGGGCCACGGTGGATGTGAAGGCACTTTATACAAGTATTAAGACTAGATGGGGTCTGGAGGCCATTCAAAACATATTGGGGGAGGGCCCACGCACTTCATTCATTATTTCTTTGTTAGAATATGCATTAACCCACAACTATTTTTGTTGTGAAGACAAGATATTTTTGCAAAAAGAAGGCACCGCAATGGGTGCAAATTTTGCTCCTAGCTATGCGATATTATTTATGTGCTTTTTTGAGATTACTTTTCTGTATAGGTTGGAGTTTTTTCAGAACAATGTTGTACTCTATTATAGATATATTGACGATTTGATTTTTGTATGTACTGGCAGTATTATTGAATTTGAAGGTTTTATTGCCAGTTTACATAAGAACAGATTTGGTCTTGAATTCACTTATGTTCTGAATAAAAGTACTATTCAGTTTTTAGATATTTCTTTATATGTGGATTCTAATAATATAGTGCAATATAGACCATACAGGAAAGTTACTGCAACCAATAATTTTTTACATGCCACTAGTGCGCACCCAAAACATCTGATTGAAGCACTACCTTATGGTGAGTTTAAACGCACCTTGGAGCATACTTCTGAGATTAATCTGTTAAACTTTGAATTTAGGATGGTTGGAAACAGGCTCTTGGAAAGAGGCTATTCTGAGGTTTCCATAAAGAACAGTAGTGATAGATTGCTTAATCCTGATTCTGTCATAAGGAAGACGGATAAAACCTATGACTTTAGGGAGAATAAATTCATTTTGAATGAAGAGAATAGAATTTTTTTAGTTAATAAGTATTCTTCTTTTTCTCCTATTCTAAAGGACATAGTAGACTTTCTTTGGCCTATTGTTTGTCATAACGATGAAATTGGCCATTTGTTTCCCAACAGAGTATGTTTTTCATATGGTAGATATGCAAATTTAAAAGAAAAGTTAAAATTTAAATCTAAAATTAGGTCAAACATGTTAAGTGGGTTTCCATCTACTAAAGGTATGTTTAAATGTGGAAAATGTAGAATTTGTTCAAAGGTTATGAATTTAACAGGGAGTTGTATTAATGGCATAAAATATCAAGCTTTGGATACTTTTAATTGCAAATCTTGTGGGGTGGTTTATATAGTGGTTTGTGGGTGCACTCCACCTAAATATTATATAGGGCAAACCAAACGCCAGCTAAAGTTAAGAATTATGGAACACATGGGTGATATTAGAAATGGCAGGATGGAAAGTCCAGTTTCTGAACATTTTAATAAATCACACAATGGGAAGCTGGATTCCTTGTTTTTTTGTGCATTGGCTAGACCTGACAGTTATAATACTGGGAATTTTCTACGTAAGTTGTTAAAATTGGAAAGTATGTTTATTCTAAACTTTGGTACTTTGAAACCTAAAGGTTTAAATTTAGAAAATAACTTTATTTATTTTTATTTATTTATTTATTTTATTTTATTTTATTTTACATTTGTTGACCGGGCTAGTCCAGCTGGATATATGTCCATTTTCAGTGGAGGCCCGGGGAGAAAAGCTCCAACGAAATTTACAAATAATACACAGTAATGGTCCAAACAAGTTAAAATTCTTAAAACATTAAGATAGAACATAAAATCTTTGGAGAGAGGCAAGTTAAAACAAAGTTGTAACATATATTTGCTATACAGATTCTTAGATATAAGTTTCTAATATGGAAAAATTAGAAAAAAGTAGTAAAAATATATTTTTTTTTTTCTCTCTCTAGTGTGTTATGTGAGGAGGAGTTTAGGAGGGAAGGATACAAGACAGGTTAGTCTGGGTTGTTACAGGAGCAAAGCCAATGCTTGTTAAGATGTGTCTTTAGTTGTTTTTTAAAGAGTGGAGGACTAGACAAAGATGAGATATCAGATGGTAGTTTGTTCCATATATGTCCAACAGAGTTAGAAAAAAGGCTATTGCCAGCAGAGTTATTGGGTATGGTAGTATTAACCAGTAGTTTGTTTGCAGAGCGTAGCTGTTTCAAGTTATTATATGGTGTAATGAGGTTGGAGAGAACAGGTGTTTTAGCAGGCTGATAAAGAATTTTGTGAGCTGTTAAGAGCTGTTGATAAGTCAGCCTGTTAGGAAGTTCCAGCCAGCCTAGTTGTTTTAGGTTATGACAGTGATGGGTTCTGAAGAGAGATCCTGTGGCAAATCGGGCAATATTATGGTAGGATGTGCTAAGTTTTTTGAGGTTATATTTCGAGAGATTGGTATAAATAGTGGAAGCATATAGAAGGGTAGAGATAAGGTGAGAACTGGCTAAGGTGTTCCGAGCTTCAGGTGTAAGGAATGATTTGATTCTATAGAGGGAACCAATCTTTTTGTTTATTGTTTTTATTGTGTTATTTATATGGGAATCAAAATTGAGATTGTTGTCAATAGTTACTCCTAGTAGTTTTGTAGTAGCATCAGGAGAAATCAGGGTGTTATCAGAGGAAGTAATAGAGAAGTTAAGAGAGCTTGATTTGTGTGTAGGAGAGAACAATAGCAACTTTGTTTTCTTTGGGTTAAGGAGAAGGCAACAGTCAGAGAACCAGTGTTCAACAGTGGAAAAAGCTTTTTGGATAAGTGACTGGAGTTCAGTCTGAGAGGAAGCAGTGCAGGTTATCGTGGAATCGTCTGCATATTGTATGCAAGTAGTGTTTGGAATAGCTGACTGTAGGTCGTTAATAAATATAGAAAATAGGAGTGGGCCAAGTATAGACCCTTGAGGTACTCCTAAAGAGATAGGAAGGAGAGTCGATAGTGAATTTTTCCAAAGTACTGCCTGCTGACGATGTTCTAGGTAAGATGTAAACCAGGATAAGGAAGATGGATGAATTGAGAGAGATTGTAGTATGTGCAGAAGGAGCTTGTGATTTACCATGTCGAAAGCTTTTGAAAGATCAATGAAGATGGAAGATGATGGGTTAGTGTTGTTACGGTTATGATTGATTGTGTTGGTAAAGGAGAGTAATGCAGTAGTGGTACTGTGAGAAGGTCTAAAACCATGTTGACTGTTAGCAAGTAGGTTGTTATGGAGAAGGTGGTTAAGGAGTTGTTTCTGGATGCACTTTTCCATAATTTTGGCTATAGGTGATAGCAATGCTATGGGACGAAAATTAGAGAAGTCATTAGAATTGCCCCCTTTGTGTAGTGGGATGATGTGAGATATTTTCCAGATGGAAGGGAAGATTCCTTCCTTTATAGATCTATTAATCAGTATTGAGATGGGGTAGGCAATAGCTTTAGCTGCTATCTGCAGAAATTCTGCAGGAAGTTTGTCTGCAGAGGGTGTGGTGGGTCTAAGTTTCTGGAGTAGGGATAGGATAAATGAGGTAGGTACAGGTTGCAGGGAAAGGGGAAGAAAATTATGTGGAGCAGGAGAGGGTAATTTAGAGATGTCCGGAAGTAAGTGATTTGCTAGAGTTTGGATGGTATTGGTGAAGAAAGAATTGAAGTCATTAGCTATTTGTTTAGGATTGTCTGGATTAGAGTCCTGGGGATTTGGAGTATGTGACTGACCTGGGGATAGAAGATTATTAATACTAGCCCAGAATTTTTGGGGTTCTTTTTTGGTGGTTTGTTGTAGTTGAAAGTAATAGTTCTTTTTGTCTGCCAGGATGGCTTTTTTTGTACTATTTCTAAGCTCTCTGAATTTGTGGTTGTCAGTTAGATTCTTAGTGGAGCGCCATTTATCCCATGCTTTGTTTCTAAGAATAATTTTCTGCTTAGTATTGTTGGATAGCCAGGGAGCTGTTTTAGCTTTGGTTCTAATAGTGCGGCTTGGGGCATGGTTGTCTAGTATGGAGAGAAATATAGAATTAAAGTATTCGACAGCATCATTTAGTGGAAGAAGTTTTAGTTGGGACCAATTACATTGTCTTAGTTCAGCGAGAAACTGATCAGAATTGAATCGTTTTTTAGATCTTAGTGTTTTGTAGGTGGTGGGTAAGGCTAGGTTTGATTTGTGTCTAATGATGTAAGTTAGTGAGTGGTCACTTAGGTCATCTGGAAGGATGCCTAATTGATAGGTTTGTTGTGGAGTGTTTGTGAGAATCCAGTCTAGAATGGTTTCTTTATTGTTAGTTTTATTGGTTCTTGTAGGACTACTAATGAGTTGTTTAAATCCATATAGGTTTATATGGGAGGTGGGGTTAGGACTGTTACAGGAGAACCAATTGATGTTAAAATCTCCTAAGACTATTGTTTCTTGAGGGAGGTTGGTAGAGAGTGAGTTGAGGATATGTTCAAGTGTGTTAATATTGTTTCCAGGAGGGAGATATGCACATATGATATTTATGGCCTTAGTATTATTAATTTGGAGTTTGGAGCTAATTATTTCAGCATTATTATCAAGGTTTAGAGTCAGATTTAAAGTACTAAGTTGGAGTTGTGTTTTGTAGAGAATAGCTACGCCTCCTCCTTTTTTGGTAGTATGATCATGTCTAATGATATTATACCCGGGTGGGCTAATTTCATTGTCTTTGATTGATGGCTTTAGCCATGTTTCAGTTAAGCACAACATATCAAATTGATGGGTTTCAAGGAGGGCATGGATTTGACTAATTTTGTTACAAATACTTCGTATATTAAGATGGGCAATGGAGAGAGAGTTGTTGGGTTTGGAGAGAGAGAGAGAGAGACATAGTTTTGTCTAGTACTATAGGTGTTTTTGTTTTATTAGGTTGTGGGCCTGGATTAGGATGGATATCTCCATCTAACAAAAGGTTAAGGAAATTGAGGTATTTAGAGTGATGGAGTAAGTAGTAGATGTCTGATATTTTCCTAGGTTTAGGTATACTTAGCTTGAGGTGAGTTATTCTATGGTATTTGGCATATAGATAGTTGGGTTTTGTGTTAAGGTTGAAAAGAAAAGGAGAGAGAGGTGATATATATGTACTTGTGTACTTTGAGTGGGATGAATATGAAGAGTTCAATTGGTATTCATATGAGGTTAGGATGTAAGTAATTATAAGAAAAGATAAAAGTGATAAGCTGATGAGTTGTTTGAGGAGTGGTGAAGTGCTTGGTATAGCCATAGAGGATGGGTAAAAGTAGGATTTAGTATGAGGTATATTGTAGGCAGTAGTAGAAGAGAGAGGATAGGGGAGGAGGTGTAGATAATTAGTGGGTGTGGTTTTCAAAGGATAGATTTGGATTGGTTAGTGATGTAAAGTGTTTGATTGGGGAGGGATAGTTAGGGGTGTGTCTACTAGCAGTATAAAGGTAGGACCCCTGGGGGTGGGTGGGAATTGGGGGCAGGGAGCGGGTAGAGCTAAGAGTGAGAGCTGTCAAGGAAGACAATGTGTAAAGCAGGTAATATAAGCAAGTATGTCAAAAGGTAAGTCCGTAGAAGTATGGCATGAGGCTAGAGCAAGAAAAGTAGGGAAGTAAAGAGTGCAAGTGTGGAAAAGGTACCCTGGGATATGGGTGTAAGGGTGATAGAACGGTTCAGAGAAAGTAAAACCGTAGTAGCAGGTTGGGACTGTTAGGTAATGAAGTTGGTGGGCAGTTAGAATGTAGAAGGCTAAGGATAGAGCGCCACCTAGTGGATGGTCGCTATGGTACAGGTAAGTGTTCACCTACAGAACAGATAGAGTTAGATTAAGGAAGTATCACAGAGAGAGAGAAGGCTGAATAAAGGATTAGCTACAGAGAGCAAGAAGGGAATAAAAGAGGCAAGGTGGCTGCTGGCTATTCTGGGTGGGAAGCTGGCCTAGCAAGACAGAACCATTAAAGCTGTATAGTGGTGTAAGGTACAGGTAGCTGGATATAAACGTACTTTATTAGTCTTAGAAGGGTTGTTTCACTGTAACCTTTAGGTGGAATTCAGGATCAGTCAAGTTTCCAAAGCTTCCAGGAGGAATTATGCAGGTTATTCAGTACAGGAATGTACTAGTTCGTTTAGATTTATTAGTCTTAGAAGGGTTGTTTCACTGTAATAACTTGACTATTTGAGATATGGTGTAGTATTATAAATATAAATTTTGGTACTATGCACCATATACTTTATTTTGTCAAAATATCCCCTATTGTCTGTGTTTTAGCAATTCTCTGTATGGCCCTTTTATTTTTATGAATGATGCATTGTATGATTATCCAATTAATTAATTAAGAAAATTTGTATAAAATGATGCATGTGTTGGGAAATGGTTATTCCTTTGAAGGCTGTGGAAGCCGAGGTACCAGAATAAACCTGTGTGCATCTAAAAAGAATAAACCTGTGTGCATCTAGTTCCTGCTCTCTTCTTTGGTGGTTTTCATGAACAATTTATGTTTGTTTTTTATGACTTACTATACTCCACCAGAAGTACAGAGAGAAACAAATAAAATAAAAGACAAAGCATATTAGTTTACGCCAACTATTAGCAGGGGGCAAGCCCACCTGTGCCCCCCCCCCGCTACTTAAATATATCAACTCTGAGATCACACTTTACTACACTAAGATGAGCTATATTATAGTATAACAAATTAAAAGGGAACATGACTAAGGTTACCACAGGCAGCCATGAAGCACGTAATGGTATGTTTGCCATTTTCTTCTGTGGAGTGCGATCTCGGAGCTGATATAGTTAAGTAGCAGGGGGTGTGGGGGTTGCAGGGGGGCCTTGCCCCCTGCTTATAGTTGGAGAACAGTAAAATGTTTCATTATGTAGTTGAGCTGAAATATTCTAAGTGTTTGTGTACTCTGTTTTTTCAATTAAAGCAAACCAACCAGGCCACACACAGCAGACGAAGTACGGGTCCCACACAAGATAAAATAATGAATAACAAAACAGTCATATGAGTCAAATGTGGGCACCTAATGGCTTTTCAGCTCGTAGCATAAGCAAAAGTCCAAACAACATAAACGGAACTCCAAAAAGTATTCCAAACACCAAGATAAATAAATCGTTACCAGTTTTATCTTGGTGTTTGGAATACTTTTTGGAGTTCCGTTTATGTTGTTTGGACTTTTGCTTATGCTACGAGCTGAAAAGCCATTAGGTGCCCACATTTGACTCATATGACTGTTTTGCTGTTTTTTCAATATTTTGAGTTTTCAGTATTTTGAACTTTCAAGATTTTGGACTCAGTATTTTGAATTTCGAGATTATGAGCTTTCAAGATTTAAAAGTGGGCCCGATGAGGCTACATAACAATGATGATGATTTGCAGGTAGCCTTTGAACAATTAAAAAGAGATTTTATTGAAAGGGGCTATAACCAATCTGCTGTAGAAGAATGTGCTACTACAACTTTAGCTATGAGGGATACTAAAGGTAAACCTTATTTTTCTAAGAAATCTGAATACAGACAGAGTAACTCCATCTCCACAGCATTGTGCTACAAACAGACCCATACTTACATATTCCAGTAACGTGGGCCTAGTTTGTGACATAACAGAAGAATTCGCCTATTCTACTAGCAAACCCTGACGTCAGACGGGTCATTGACTCAGAACCAAGGTTTTGTTTCAAAAACAGTATGTTTTTAAGGAGGCAATTATGCTATAAAAATGTTAACACCTTTGGAATACCCGAGTCTGAAAGGAAGGGGACTTTTAGATGCCATAACTGTAAGGATGGGATTACATCTTTACATGCACTTCTTTTGTACATAATATTTCTGGCCTTAGCATTGATTCAGACTTCTATGCTGATTGCAAGAGTGGAGATCTAGTGTATAATGCTGCCTATTGTGCATGCAGTGCCTTTTATATTGGGTAAGACCAATAGATCATTTAAGGACAATACTTTGGAACATTTGAATGATATTGCAAAGTGCAAAAGCACAAGTGCTCTAACCAAGCGTGTTATGTTGAATGGGACTAGCCACTCTCTCACATTTTTTGTATTAGAGCTGATGAGCGGCAATTTGAGGCAATTGGATAACAATAATAAAACTGTGAGTTGTGAACAGAAATGGATTTTATTTCTGAGAGCATACGCTGAACCAGGCTTGAATGAGAGGGTTTCACTGACACCATTATGAAGTAAAGATCCTTGCGACACTAATGATTTGTATATTAGATGTTTAATTTGTCTCTTTGCCTATCTGCGTTGTTCTGTATTAAACACAGATAGTATTGGTTGGTGTTAGTAAAGTCTGTTATCATTTTCCTCTAGTTCAACATTGTTGCTTAGTTTTCCATGAGGTGCGATCATCATATAACTTTAGTATCTGTTTCCACATTGTCCTTTTGTTTATTGTTATGTAGTTTATGTTATATGAGTGTTCCATTTGTATGGGGTTTGTTTGGTTATACTTTTTACTTTTGTTCTCTATATTATATTTCATAGTTTTTTCTTAGCTTTAGCATGCTTTAGAATATGCGTTTTATTTTGTTTTTAATTTTATAGATTATGACTGTTGAATGTTTTCAGTTTTGCTTTATTCCACATAGTCCCATGTATTTGTTTTTTATATAGTAAATTCAATTCAGATATGTGGATGTGATGATGTTGTTACACAATGTCAAGATTTTCTTGTGTTTCTATGTTTTCTGTTTTGAATTCAGAGGCAGTCTGCCTTTTGTTAGTTTATGGCCGTGAGGAACCATGTGGCTACTATATACGTGTGACGCTGTGATTTGAATAGTATTGTTGTTTCCTTGCTGGATTGTTGGATTAGTTTACTGTCCTCCCTTCTTAGGATTTAGTGGTTTTTAGGTAAGTTGCAAATGTGATTATGCACATTTTTAATAAGGCCAACGTTTGTGTTCACGAATTTTTTGAATCTCTTTATTTGGGAGATTAGGTCTTTCACATACGAAGCTCGCCTTTTTTAGTGAGTTTGACTGACTGCTGTGGATTACATCAGGAATGGCATTTATCAGGTACTGTTATTGAATATAACAACATACTTTTTCCCAGTTCTTGTACAGATGCACGTGTTGGCAATACGCTACGCTGTTTGGAACTAACTTTTGTATTGTAACTCGGCAGTTGTGCATAATAACAGAAGCATCTTTGTTTGATAAGACCAACGATTTCGCTCAGATATATTTAAACCTCTTTATTTGGGAGATCAAGTTCTTTTACATACGGAGGTCGCCTATCTAGGGTATTGGACTGGTTGGTGTGATTTACATCAGGTACTGTGATTGAGTACAACTACGCATTTTTTTGCGTTGGTGCCTTGCTTCTTTGAATTGAATTCTATTGAATATAACAACGCACTTTTTGCCAGTGTTTATAAAGATGCAAGTGTTGGCAATATGCTACGCTGTTTGGAACTAACTTTTGCATTGTAACTTGGCAGTTGTGCATAAAAACAGAAGCATTTTTGTTTGATAAGGCCAATGACTTAGTTCACGATATATTTGAACCTCTTTATTTGGGAGATCAGGTTCTTTTACATACAGAGGTCACCTATCTAGTAGGTTGGACTGGTTGGTGCAATTTACATCAGGAATGGTGTTACTCGGGTATTGTGATTGAACACAACTACGCATTTTTTTGTGTTGGTGCCTTGCTTCTTTCCAAGCAGTTTATTTGCTGAACGATTGGACTTTTGTAACTCTGTTCATTGACATATGCACAGCGTTGGTTGTACTTCTCCAATTATCTACGATTTTTTGCTTCTTCTACATTTGTTTTGTAGGTGGACATTTCTGCTATACTTTTTGGGTTGGCGATGAGAATTATTTATGGACTCCTAATTTACTCCACATATTTTTTATGTTAGGTATTAGTCAGGTATCAGTCTTTACTATTTTTGAACTAACTTATATCTTTGATGCTCAGATATTAATGTCGGTTGGTCCTATTATGCATGGTCAATTTGCATTGTTTTTACTTATAGCTTTTTTATAAGCCTACAATGTTTCAGGGGGTTTCATCATGATATTATATTAACATCCTTTGTTCAGTTGTTTAAACAATTATTTGTGCATTTCAAGCACCCCACCAAGGGTTCATTGTATATAAATTTGTGAGGTTTAGATATCTTACACATTTGGGCTTTACAATTGCCTTGGTTGATTATTGTTTATATAACATTAATACTGCCTGTTTTTGTATGGCTTCATACACAGTTTCTTATATGGTTTTAGACCATATTAGTGTCTGACTTTTTTGAAATACTTATAGTTTATATTCTGTCATTAGATATCAGACTGCTCACAATTATCCAATATATAATTACTCATTGGGACATTATTAGATACCTATATAGTCCATTGCAGTTTATCTGCCTTTTACATTGAATTGGACTGTGGTCTCTCCCTTTCATAATTGGTTATTTTTTCTACCATTTTGGCATTACCATTTGGTCTCTCAGAATTCTGACTTGACTTTTGGCTCATTTGTCTCTTTTTTAGAATAGATTTGTTAATATTTTAATGTTTGGGTCTGGAATGATTGGTTAGCCATATTTTTTCAATTATATATATATATATGGTTAGTCTCTACTTTATCATTGTCCATATCTCTGTCAATACTATATATTTAGCTCTTTAGACTGTTTGCCTGTTGTTGATCAGTACAACGGTTGTTTTCCAACTATACAACTATTTTGTTGGTATCATATACTCAACAAGGACACAGTTGATTATATTTGGGCTGTCATTGTCCTTGTGTCTAGAACAATATCTGCTGACTTAGTTTATAGACTATATTGTCAGCTCAATTTCCCTCATGGATCTTGCCAGTTTTATTACAGGTCTGTCTTCCGACAGGGAAGATCTTAGAGCCTTTGGGGTGAGCTCCAATATTGCTGACAGCAATAATACCTTGGGTGTACCTGACTCTGCTTCTAAGTGTGCCTCATGTTTTCATGATTTGTTTTCACATCTTAAGATTCTTAGATCAAACATTTGGCACTCGAAGCTTTTTAAGGCCTATTTGGCCAAAGGCATTACCCCGAGAGGCCTCCGAGTTCGTATTCAGCCATTAGTTTCCAATGCTGATGAGGAACTCCTTCAGGAGTGGTCATCTGTTCAGCAGCAGGCAACTATCTCTTTTGTAGAATCTTTGTCTAAATTTTATGACAGAACTATTGACTCTGAAATTCAGGTGGTTACTAAGCTAGTAGATGATATTAAACCTTATGAAGGTGAACCATCATTCCAAACTCATCTTAATAAAATAGCAGGGGACATGAAGACATTAGAGGACCAATTGCGAACTAGAAAACTCAAGAAGTTCCAAAGAGACCAAGGTGACTATCAAACCTCTAACCCCTTTGCACATAATATTAAACAAGTCAGGTTCACTCCTACATTTCATAGAACATCTAGGAAAAAACGATCCAGGTCCATCTTAAAAAGTTCAAGCAGAACTTCTGCTTCTTCCAATGAGGACATTTCCTCATGTACCGACAGTGAGCCACAGTCAGTGACAGATTCACCGGTCCCCAAAAGGAACACCTCTTATATCCCTTTAGGCCAAAGCAACACAGGGTAGGGAGGAAACACAGGAAACATTACCAATATTCAGGGTCTTTTACAAATGGTCATGGAAAAATAAATGTGCCTAATGATAATAATGTTTTGAACTTATCTGATTACATACCTTCACCTATACAACTGTCTGTACTGAATAAAGGGTTGTCTTTTGTACCCGGTTTTATTATTTCAGAAGATAACATGGCTCAAGATGTTTTTTCTTTCTGCAGGTTGCTCAATCTAAAATTGTTTTTTGGTGATACCAGCCTCTCTGAAAGTGATAGATTTATCACAAATCAACATTTAATCCACCTATGCACCCCCTTGTCCTTCAGTTTCAGAGAAATATTCTCAAAGATCTCCATTTTTTTGGGCAGGATGTGCGATTTAAATCAAACAATATTTCCTTAGCAGAAAAACAGGCTATCTCTGATTTACAGAACAATGAAGACATTGTTATAATTTCAGCTGACAAAGGGGGTGCTGTGGTTATTCTAAATTGGTTGGATTATGACAGAGAAGCCATGAGACAGTTATCTGATCCTAAATATTATTCACACATGATCATCAATCCTACACATAGGTTCAAAAAACGGATTGAAGAATTTGTACTCTGGGCCAAGGACGAATCTATTATCACTAAAGAAACCGCACAACAACTTATGGTACACGACCCCACTACACAATACATATACTTTTTGCCTAAAACACATAAAAGCTTGGTGAACTCTCCAGGGAGACCCATTGTCTCTGGCAAAGGGTATATTACAGAACCACTGTCTAGGTTTCTGACTCTGCATTTGAAGCCCCTACTTAGTTTAATAAGATCACGCATACATGACACTACTATGTTCCTGAATATTGTATCAGATAGTCAGTTGGAGGATGATTGGGCCATGTGTACACTTGATGTATGCTCACTATATACTAACATCCCTCACAAGTCCGGGCTTGAGGCCCTTTCCTTTTGATTAGACAAGGCTGGTCTATATGAACCAACATTTAATTCCTTCTTGGTAGAACTAGCCAGGTTTGTTCTAACTAGGAATGTTTTCTTCTACAAAGAAAAATGTTATTGGCAAGTAAAAGGTACGGCCATGGGAGCATCTTTTGCTCCCATCTATGCAGATCTTTTTATGGCTTTTGTTGAACATCACCTTATATATGATTACAATAATAACATCTTTTTAGATAACATTGATATCTGACGATTGTTGGATGATCTGGAGAGGGGACATCACAGGCCTGATGGATTTTGTATCATATCTTAATAGCAATCAATGGGGCATTGAGTTTACAGTTCATTATGATTATAATAACATCACATTTTTGGATGTTTCAATCACCAAACAGTCTGATAACACACTCTCTACAGAGGTTTTCAGGAAGCATCCTGAATTCAATACTATTTTACATGGTTCTAGCTTCCATCCACCCCATGTCATATGGAACATTCCAAAATCACAGTTCATACGTATTAAACGGATTTGTTCCACAGACTCTGCTTTTCAACATCATAGGCAGGATCTTACTGAACGTTTCAGGTCAAGAGGCTATGGCATGGGTGATGTTATTACTGCCAGTAATACAACAAATTCTACACATAGACACAATTTTTTACAATACAAACAACATACTCGTAAGGACTGTACTAACATTAGGTTTACTACTACATATGCTGGAAACACCAATCAACTGATTGATAGTATTAATAGACATTGGAATATTCTAGCATATGACCCGGACATTTCTAATTTCATCCCAACGAAATGCCAATTTTCATATCGAAAAGGCAGGAACCTAGGCAGTTTTTTCAGTCATTTCAAACATGTCAATAGGATGACCAATTTACAATCTATACAAACCACATTATCTGGAGAGCCACTAATTGGCTGTTACCCATGTGGACACTGCACCAATTGTGACAAAATTAACAAATCCAAACAATTTTCAACTAGAAACTGCTCACAGGTATATGACATTAAATTCTTTGCCAACTGCAGCAGTGATTGGATTGTTTATATGGCCAGCTGTCACTGTGGTGCTTTTTACATAGGACAAACCTCACGACCACTCAGAATTAGGATATCAGAACATTTGAGCAATATTTGTAATAAGAAAAATAGTAGTGCACTGTACAAACACTCTCTGGAACATCAGACTGCTAAATTCACATTCATGATTATTGACATTATCTTGGGAAACAGGACAAATAAAACAGGATGGCATTCTATCCTCAATACCAAGGAGAAAAAATGGAAAATTAAACTAGGGGGATTATTCCCACCTGGTCTCAATGAGAATTTGTGACCCACCAATGGGAAGATAGTTGATATTATATAAGCTGCTCACATTTTATGTCTGTATACACTGATGAAGGTTGTGTTTTTTTCCACCGAAACCGGTCTGTGCATAAATGTGTAGGTTTATTAACCTCTAACAATAAACTGTATTTTCAGATCAACGTCTGCTGGCTCTGTTCGTTTTTGCTATGCACATTTTTTGTCATCTTTTAGTTGTAAGCAGCTATGTGATTATTCCGTATGTCCATGACACTTTTAATTGCACTGTACTGTGGTTCTTAGCCGGATCGCTGAGTTTGTTTATAGGCTTGATCATAAGGAACCATGAGATTACTTATGTGTAAATGACACTTTGATTTGAATATTACTGCTGCTTTCATAGTTGGCTTACAGACCTCTTTTTAGGATTTAGAACCCTTAAGATAAGCTGTAATTGTGGTTATTTCATACGCTTGCTGTTTGATATTATTCTAGCCGCAAGCAGCCAAGTAACTATTTTATATGTCTGTGATGTTTAAATTGGATAGCATTGGTACTTTCAGCTAGATTGTTGACTTTGTTTATACTTCTTTAGTACTACAGGACTCAATGATTTTAGGGAAGCTGCAAGTCTACAACTTACAATGCATTTGTGTATGACTGTGATGCTAATGACACGCCTTTTCTGTTCTCATTAGTAGTTACTATACTGGCACAGTCTCATACAAATATACATAGTGACAGTATTTTGCTGATTTATCACTATTATTTATGATTTTTCACTGTAGTCTAAACTGCATGATTAGACTTTTTTTTGTGTAACACTTTTTATTTGACCGGTTTTGTCATTTTTTAATATGTATTTATTCAACGCTTTTGATGTATTAGAGAGGGCCTATTGACTGAGTGTCATGTTTGCTGATATTATCATGTAACCATGGAGTGCTCTGTGTGACTGATTGCTTTATAATTTTAAATAGAATTTGGATAATGTTTTCTGCTATGGTCTGATGAAGCAGAGGCTACTCTGTGAAAGCAATAACCTTTTATTCCAATAAAGTTGTTTTTGTATAACTTATCACAGCCGTGTTTGGAAGGAGTTGTTTTTTTTTCTTTTTCTACATTTTGCTATTGGTCTATGCAAGTTTTGCATCTTCATTTTGAATCCCATCATTCTCTCTCCCACTATGGTTTTGACATGCTATGCCAGTTCTAATCATCATTTCCCCATTTACTTTCCTGCATGTGCTTGCCTGTATATTATTTCCTTTTTTTCACCAACTATAAGACTTCCATGTTCACTCACCTTCTTTGACAACCTCTCTTGTGAAATGCAGTGGCTATTACCACTATAATGTCACTTTTTGTGGCAGGGTTGATTGTGGCTTCCATGACTAACTTGTTCAAAGCAAAATACTGATGTGGTAGTAAAAAGCCAAACTGAGGAAGGATTAGCGCTTTCATCTGTAACAAACAAACTTTATCAGATCTGATGAAACTAAGGAAGGCTGCACTTCCTGCCACTGTTAGTAAAGTAAGACATGTTACAACGGTGATATCCCAGAGTCTCACTTTATTTAAATTCATCCTTCCAGTTTCTAAACTACTTGTCACAGTGCTGCTGAGAATAGGGAAGAGTAGCCCAGTGGTTTTCATCCTTTTTGCACTTGGGGACAGGTGAAAACAGGAGAACTGCTAAGGCAGAAATAAAAAAACATTATTTATAAGGAGCCAATTAAAACAATCGCTGTTTGAGCATTGTATGCCAAAGACTATGAAGTCTGAAACTTCAGTCTATTTTAAAAGGAACAGACCAACAATCATCTTCTTCTTTCGGCTTTTCCCGGTTAGGGGTCTCCACACCGGATCACCTGTCCGCTCATGATTGGCAATGGAGTTTTACAGTGTCGAGTTGCCAGCCCAGCACCCAGCCTTCCACAGAAAGCACACACATGCACGCACTCATGCCTAGGGCCAATTTAGAGTGGCAATCCACCTACAGCATGTCTTTGGGATGTGGGAGAAAACCAGAGCACCCGGAGGAAACCCACACAACCACAGGGAGGACATGCAGACTCTGCACAGAAGGCACCCCAGCCGAGGATTGAACCAGAGAACCTCTTGCTGTGAGGTGGCAACACTAACCACTGCACCACCGCGGTTGCCCTAAGGAACAGACCAAGAATAGCTCTAAATTGCGGTCAATAGTGATATATTTAGTCTGTTTGGATTTGTCCCTTTTTGGTTGAGAGCTATGGATAGGAGTGTGTGTGTGTGTGTGTGTGTGTGTGTGTGTGCGCGCGTGTATAGTAAAGTAGCATACCTCTCAAATGTCCAGATTTTTTGCCCCATATTGAAGGTACAGACCAACAATATGGGGCAAAAAATCTGGACATTCTGCAAAAATCTGGACAGTTGAGAGGTATGCTACTTTACTACACACACACAAACCCCTATCCATAGCTCTCAACCAAAAAGGGACAAATCCAAACAGACTAAATATATCACTATTGACCGCAATTTAAGGCTATTCTCTCAATATTTTTGGCTTTGTCCCTGATTCTTCAAAGAAGTTGAGAGTTATAAGTTAGGATCAGCATAAAATATAAAATCAAAATGTTTTTTTAGGTGTTGAAAGAATCAGCATTTGCAGCAATGAGAAGTTGTGCATTGGGGAAACAAGTAGGAAAAAAACAAGTATGGTTTCTGTACCTCAGTATATGCAATAGCAAGCCCCATTGGCAGCCATTCCAAGCATGTCTTCTTGCAGCTATGACAATCCACAAGGATAAGGACATTGTCACACAGTTCTGAAAGGTGCAGCAGCAGAATTTTTAAGTGGGTTATTTATTTTTTTGTTTGTTTCCCCCGTTTTTCAATATTCACAAACCCGGCAATGAAAATATAATGATTCTTGTATCTTCAGCATTTCTGCCATGTATTAATGCCCATTATGCATGTTATTGTTCAACAGATGAAAAGTGTAGGTTGGTAGCCCTTCTTGCAACCTAACCACATTTTTTTACTTAAAGATATTGCAGATCGCATTAGCTAATGATGAGCAGGGAAGGTAAGGGGTGTCTGCCCTCTAATAATGTTAGTTTTATATCAATATTGAGCACATACCTCTCAACTGTTATTAATTTCACAGTGTGTCCTTCATTTTGCCTTATCTTTTTAGTCTATTCCTCATAGAATTTGTGCTTTTTTGGCAAGTTGTTGTGGATTATAGTCAATAAATAATGACTGATATTTGAGTTTCAGGCTTCATCTTCTTCAGAAAATGCATGCTAATTCAAATCTGTTATTCTGTCCTAAGTATGTAAGAACAAAGCTTACAAATCTGTCTCTCTTTTTGGACTTTTATTCCTGATTCTAGAGCTAAGAGGATGAGAGCTATTGTTGAGCATGGACAGTCTCTTAAATTTTTTAAGTGAATTCAGTAAAGTGAGAATTGGGACATCACAGTAGTGATGCTTCTGTAATCTTTCCTTTGTATATCTGGGAAAGGTCTTATTTGTTTGTTTATTTTTAATGAAGCCTACTTTTCTACATGTACTGTATAGAACTAAAGAAAGCATAGCATAATGTGACTTTGAATGTCTTCTGGAAAGTGTTTCAGCAGTCCTGGGTCTCATCCCCTACTGTATACCCTGTAGTTGAGGAGTCAGAGTTGTGTCTGCAAGCCATTGCGAAGTCTGATGCATACAGGGTGGGTGCAGGACTTCTCCATAGGTATGTCTCATCTCTTCTCTTCTTTCCTCTGATTTGCATGGACAGGATATCAAGATACAGCCAAGATCTGGAAGAGTATCCAGCCTTAATCAAACTTCTTTTCTGATGAAAGGGGTGTGCACTATTATGGTGCAAATAACTATTGCACCATGTGGCCTTACGAAAAATTCTAGACTTAAAACCAAGCTGTGTTTTATAAACAGTGATGTCCAAGTAATTAATACTGTAGTTGTCGACTACATGCGTGAAAGAAAGAAAATTAGTAGTGTTATTCAAATATTCAATAAAGTCAATTATACTTTCCTTAGTGCCATCCCATATGACAAAAATGTCATCCAAAAATCTTAGGTAGCACATAGTGAACACCCTTGATTAAGGGTCAGGCTGTCAGACTGGCTAGGATGACCTCCGACTTTTCTGACTTATTTGATGAATTCATTTTTCTTGGTAAAAAGTTCATTGAGAGAGGATATCCCAGGGATTTAGTTGGTAAAGTATTGGAAGTTTACAATAACTGGGGTACTAGATACAAGGCTTTATTAGGTGAACCCCTTAAAACTGAGGTTGAATCTGACAAAGTGGCAAAAAATTACCAGGGGGCTTGTGTTACTGAATTTAACTTGTTCTCTGATTTTTTTAAAGAAACTGTGGAAGCCAATTGGTGTATATTAAAAACTAATAAGGAATTATATAAAGTGATAGGAAATAAACCACATTTTATTTATAGGACAGGAATGAATTTTAAAAGTTCTTTTGAAATAGCTGGTAATAAGGAGATTATTAAAAAAGCAACTAGTTCCTGCAGTAGATGTGCACAATGTTCATATATTTTTAAGGAAGAAACAGTTAAATTGAACAATGGCTTAGATAGTGTTGTTAAATTTTGTAAAGGTAACTGTTATAGTAGGATGTTGGTTTATATGGCCATTTGCACATATTGCTCATCATTCTATATAGGGAAAACCGAAAGGGCACTAAAAGATACAATATATGAACATCTTTATGATATTAGGACCAAAAAAGATACTAGTGCCCTATATAAGCATTCAGTTACCTGTGCATCTTTTAGTAGTTTTAAATTTGGTATTATTGATTTGGTTAAAAACAATAGCAGGGGAGGTGATACAAAGAATTTATTATTAAACAGGGAATTAAGATGGCAATTGAGACTTAGGGCTAATTACCCCACTGGCTTAAATGAATATATTAGCATTAAGCCTATACTTATTGAGAAGGCAGCAAAAGTTTAATATATTTGTTTTAATATGTTCTATATACTTATTTCATTCCTAGTAATACTGAAATTTTTCCTATTATAGATTAATTATAAATCTATTGAAAATCTGTTGATTACTATACCAATGAAGGGAGATATTTTATTCATCTGCATTTATTTATCTGTGTTTATTTAATAGAATTTTTTACAATTTTAAAACACATTTTTCATATATTTTTTAACATTTTTAAACATTTTTAACATACATATATATTTCTTAAACATTTTTAAACATATTTTGTATGTTTTGAATAATGTTTTATGGCACTAAATGACATTTATATGAATTTTAAAATAATGTAGTTGGTTTCAGTGCTTTATAAATAATTTTTTTGCTTAATTGTTTAATTGACTATGGTTACTAAGATACTATATATAGTAGGTGTAGCACATGCATAATTTGTATCTGAAGAAGTCTCATTCATGAGATGAAAGCACTTATATGTGGTGGTTGATTTAAATAAATTTGAGTAAGATTTATCAAAATCACTTACTGTTAAACAACACTAGGAATGCATTGAATCATCAATGTTAATATTATACAATTAACACATTAAGAGTGTTGGTAATTCAATAGAAACATTGCAAGGCTATCCCAACCACTAAAAGTCTTAGTATGATTTGTAAACTTATTCTGATAGTACTGCTTTAAAATTTAAAAACTCTTTGAATGTAGAAACTGTGTTTGATTTCCAAACTGTTTGCAATAACCATTCTAGCAGATTTTTAGCTGTTTGGCTTTTATGTGATCTGTAGTGAGAGTAGGGAACAGGTGCAGGAGACCCTGGAGAGATGGAGATATGCTCTAGAGAGAAGAGGAATGAAGGTCAGCAGGACTAAGACAGAATATATGTGTGTGAATGAGAGGGAGGACAGAGGAATGGTGAGGATACAAGGAGTAGAGGTGGCGAAGGTGGATGAGTTTAAATACTTAGGATCAATAGTTCAGAGTAATGGTGAGTGTGGAAGAGAGGTAAAGAAGAGAGTACAGGCAGGATGGAGTGGGTGGAGAAGAGTGTCAGGAGTGATTTGTGACAGACGAGTACCAGTAAGAGTGAAAGGGAAGGACTACAAGAAGGTAGTGAGACCAGCTATGTTATATGGGTTGGAGACAGTGGTAATGACAAAAAGGCAGGAGTTAGAGCTGGATGTGGCAGAGCTAAAGATGTTAAGATTTGCACTGGGTGTGACGAGGGTGGCCAGATTAGGAATAAGTATATTAGAGGGTCAGCCCAGGTTGGAAGGTTTGGAGACAAAGCCAGAGAGGCAAGACTATGTTGGTTTGGACATGTGCTGCGGAGGGATGCTGAGTATATTGGGAAAAAGATGCTAAGGATGAAGCTACCAGGTAACAGGAAAAGAGGAAGGCCTAAGATAAGGTTTATGGATGTGGTGAGAGAGGACATGCAGGTGGTTGGTGTGACAGAGCAAGATGCAGAGGACAGGAAGAAATGGAAACAGATGATCTGGTGTGGTGATCCCCCAATGGGAACAGCCGAAAGATGATGATGATGGCTTTTACAGATAAAGGAAGTAGAGCATTCATTGGGATTACCGATGTAGTTAAAGAACAACCTCTTAAAAACATACTTATTTCTTGTCATTATACATTTAATTTTTCACAATCCATAAACATCTGCATCCAATCCGCTTTTACAACTTCACTACCTTGCCAATAAACTTAAGTAATTTACTAAACTTGGAGATTTCATAGGGAGCAAAACATTCTAGGGAGTAACAAACATTCTACCTATATATTTCCACATACAACTTTCCAGTATAAACTTGACGAAGTTTAACTAACTGATTCTCACTATTTACTGAGTAATTCAAACCACTACTATCTAAAAACTAAGATTCAAATGAATTTCCTTCTAAGGTAAATTTTATTAACGAAATGAAATCATTGATACATATTTCTAATTTATCATGTTTGATAAACTTATAAGAATTTAGTGTAATCTTCTCCTGAATGGTTTTGTAGGTTGAGTCTTTCCAGAGTATAACAGAGTTAAATGTGCATCAATAAAATAAGATTCTACATCTGGGAAGTAATATCGCAAAAGTGCTATAATCTTGTATGACTTCTATAAGCAATTCTTGGCTTTTTAGGATACAACAGTGAAGTTAAAATTTTTTCCATTTTCTTTTAATGTTTTTGTCAAGTATTAAAGCTATTGAGTGCAATGAGTAATTTTCTTTGAATGTTTTTTGTCAAGTATTAAAGTTATTGAGTGCAATGGGATAATATAATCATTTAATAAGTACTAACCCATCATCAAAAGTAAAAAAAAAAAAATTCATTCCATTTTTTTAATGAGAAGTAACACTTTTTCAAAATATTTTTTTCACAATTATTATTAATAATCTTACTCACATCTTGATAGATTTTTATTGCTAAATAGTTTAGTTCTTTTCCTTCCCAATTATATTTATCTTAAACTTTAGTAATAAATCAATTACTAGATAGTAAATTTAGTTTCAATTTCCTCATCTACTTCTTTGACTGAATAATTTAAATCTCCAGTAGTAAAATATTTGCAAAAGGCTGTATTTTAGCTTGACAATCCATGTTAATTGAGAATCCATCTTTTCATTGCTTCTTATAATACTAGCTAAGGATCTTACAAATAATGCGAATAGTAGAGGGGACAAGGGACACCCTTGCTTTGTGCCTTTGTTTAAAGTGAATCTTTCAGAAATGTAAGATTCAATTTTAGCATATGCTTTGGAGTTTCCATACAGGTTTTTAATATTCCAATATTTTTTTCTGGAAATGCAAATGCTTCTAAAGTTTTAAACAAGTAGTTCCAATCTACAGAATCAATATCTATTGATATCCAAGCTAATAAAGGCCAATTTCTAATTCATTCCTTTCTGTAAAGCTAAGATAGTTACTACTGTTTTTATATTATCACATGTTAATCTACTGACTGTAAATCCCATTTGATCTTCATCAATTAATTTATCTACTATATGTCTTAGCCTTATAGCGAAAATGGAAGTAAATATTTTATAGTCTACCTTTGATAATTAAATAGGTCTATATGAGGAAACTAACTTATTACCCTTTCCTTGTTGAAGTATAAGTGAAATTACAGAAAATGTCCATGAGGGAGGAATTAATTTGTCAATATGAATCTTCCTGAAAATGACATTCAATAATTCTAAAATATTTAACAGAAGCAGACTATATAATTCCATACTTAAACCTTATAACACTGGAGCTTTACCATTTCCCTTTTTAAAGCTTTTTTAACTTATATTAGGTTAATAGTCTTATTCCACAGAGATATTTGCTGGTCATTAAGTTTATTAGTAATATTTTTTTAAATACATGTTCATTTTGTAATCATCAGGATTATTATTTTTATCTTTATTAAGATCCTCATGGATTTTTTTAAATGTTAAACATTTCCTCTATGTCTGAAGTAAGCTTATTGGTGTGAGGATTTCAGAAATTATTGATTTGTGCCTTTTTGCTTAACAGCTTACTTCTATTAGATAATTTGTAATATAGATTTTGTGAAGTCATTGCATAATGGTGCAATTTTACTTTTTCTAAAGCTATCTCCACTTTATGTGTAAAACTGATATTTTGTCATTAAGTTTTTTAATGACTTCAGTGTTATCTACTTTGTTTATTTGTTGTTCAGACCTCACTTTGTGTATGTCATCTTGTATTTATAGCAACACTTTATCTCACTCTTTCATTTTATTACTATTCCATCTTCCCATTCTATATTTAATATGCATTTTAAGGAGTCCCATAGTATGACTTAACTAACATAACCATTATTAATTAAAAATTCTTGATTTGTTCCTTAAGGTACCTCTTAAACTCTTAATTTCATCATATATACTGAGATTCTATAAATAATCTGAAATTTCCTTATATCTATTACTATATTAATACTTAATACATTATGATCAGATAAAGGACAGGGAATAGTTTTCAAATAATTCATTTTATTAAGAAAATCTATAGCGGCATAAATCCTATCAATTCTGTGTCCCATGAGCATAGGAATAATGTGTGAAGAGCAATGACTTATTGTCTGCTTTTACTATTAAATCAACTAAACTATTATTACTAATCCATCTGTTTAGTGCTTTAGCTGAGAGCAGAATTTTAACTTTCTTCCGGTTTATTATCATAATCATGAAACCACCTCCACAGAGTGGTCACGATCTCAAGCAAAAATATTAAAAATCACAGCACTGTACAGGCACAACACCGAAACCAGTAATATCGACTCATCCAAATTCGACAAAGGCAACATTGCCCAGCATACCTTCTCGCCCAGTCAATTCCAACTAACATTTTGCAGGGGGGGGGGGCAAGCGCCCCTGAAGCCCCTACATCCTCCTAATTATATATACAAACTCCAAGATCGCACTACATTGAGAAAATCGGGACAATTCCTGATCCCCAATGTACAATGATCTCAACTCAGAACACTGACCTCACAACAGCGAATGCACACTAACATTCACTGTTGTGGTGTCTACCATTTTCAGCTTGGCCTTCCGTGAACTGGGAAACTTGTCTTTCGACTATCCCAGTTTGACAGAATGCTGTCCAACAACATGACAGTAAACCTTTCTCCCCTTTTCTTGTATTTTACACATTAGATATGCAGTTAAAATCCCCTCCTAAATTAAACTACCCTTCCGAAGACAATGTAGCACATTTAACTGATCTTTAGCCACTCTTGCACCTATTCCAGGGATCTACCTAGTATGCAGTGTTTGCCAATATATTTAATTACAAATGTATACATTCATTTGAGATCATTAATGGATTCCACAATCTTAGTGTTGCAGAAAATCTACTATAATGTCTCTTAACATTCCATATTTTTTCGAATTCTTCCTTTCTACAATCTAAACTACTAAAACTCACAAATAAAAAAGAAAAACAAATGTACAACTATAACTGTATATATTGCTAATAAAACACAACCTACCATGGATACCAATTTGCCTACTGAATAGGTAAACTACTATACTGTCACTCTGCCTGCCAATACATTACAAAAATCAACAAAAACTCTAGCCCAAAGTTACTGTGACTTACAATTAATATGTAATATACAAGTCAAAATAATGAGACTACTAATTTAGTTATACATTTTGCCATTTAAAACCATTTCCCATTACTACATAAAAACTTAATAATCCTCTTATATTAATCACAAATATTAAATAATACAACAGTGTACTATATACCTATTTATGTAATTGTAGTATAAATTATCCATTGAATATTCCTAAATTACAGGTAACAGGTAATCTTATCATACTAAACTATTATACAAAAGGGAAATCAATGCACATATATATTTATCATGCTAAAAGGTATGCGCATATTATATTGATCTAACAAAAGCTTTGAATTAATTTTTAAAGTGCAAGTGTCTCTCTCTCTCAAAACTGTGTAACATTCAAAATGACAAATATCAAAATATTAAAATCTTTTAGCTTATTACGCTACTTCATAAAAACACGCACATTACTGAGGTCAAAGAGAATATCTTGCTACTCTGTAGTTGTTTGTCTTTCGGCTTTTCTCGGTTAGGGGTCGCCACAGCGGAACTCCAGTCCGCTAATGATTGGCATTTGGTTTTTATGGTGTCGAGTTGCCAGCCCGACGCCCAACCTTCAACGAAGGCATGCCCATTCAACGCATGTCTTTCGAATGCCCACTCAACCGCGGGGAGGACATGCAGATTCCACACAGAATGCACTCCCAAACCCAAGCTGAGAATCGAACAGGAGAACCTCTTGCTGTGAGGCAACAACACTACAGCTGCACCACTGCGGAATCTAGAATATCTTGCTACTCTATGGAGTAAAAAAAAAAAAAAAACATATATATATATATATATATATATATATATATATATAAACACAACTGGAATATTCTTTTGTTCTCAAGCTTTCTTTAAGTGTTACTTGCTTCATAAATGACTGGTGAAAGGAATGTGTTACGCAGAAACAAGGAAAATAAAAATCACCAGCACTTTAAACACTTCTAAATAGCATATTACTTAGATCTGGCATTCAGTTAACCCAGCAATGCACACACTAAAAAGTTAAACAAATAAAATAAAATTCTTAACTGATACAGTCTTAAAGTTACCAATTTTGTTTATAATTTAAAGACATTCTCTTGCAGGAAGTATTTAACATTTAGAAATACACTTATAAGTTTAGTCAAATGAAGTATATCAAGTTTTCTACTATAGACTCCTCGAAGTGCAAGCCCTTCCTGGATACCAATACCAAGCTGTACATAAACAGCTTACGCCAATTACAGCCAACACCAATAAAAAGTGAACTTTAGCAGAAAAATAAAAACTTGGCAAAAAGCGGAACCTTAACGCCAAATTTATTGATACAAGACAATAATACAGGCGTTTTCACTGGAGACACTGCTACAGCTTCTTTGGAGGTACTTTCAAAAACACCCGCCAAATCAGGCTTTTAATACCACATCATTGCGTGCTCCCAATAACGCCATTTAAAAAGACATATCAATTTGAAACAAAAACATCCATCATATAAATCATATCCATAAACCAACTTTATATGAATAAAAACATCATTTAAAATATTATGTTAAAAATATTATATAAAACCATTGTGTAAAATATATATGTATAAGTGAAACTTATCCACTCACCCTATTCATTAATTATGTATATATGTACCTATCAAATGCCTAAAATCAATGTTATTGCATTTCATTTTCTATCACCATTGATATCAGCTATATACAACTTTATGTTTTAAAATTCTGAGCAAAAATTCTAAGAAAATTTCTAAAACAGAATTTACTTATGTGGGTCAAATTAGAAAAATTAACCACATTAAATTGGCCCCAGTCTTTATTCACTATACAATGATCTTAACCTAAGCTTTTTCCCAAGCCTTCACTAAATAACACAGTGTACTCAAACATAAAAACATTTCATTAGGGCAAACAACTTATAGAATCATGGAACAAACCTAATAGTATGAATCAAACTTTATGTAATAGAATATTTCTAACTAATGTTAGCGTTTATAACTTCTTAGTCTCAATATACAAGCAATATTACAATGCTCGTTCAAACCAGGATAGGAGAAGGCATCTAACCGTAGTTGCCATTCCAATTCCTTGTTTTCTAAAATTAGTGGTGTCGGTCCACCTCTTCCTATATTTAGTACTTGATCTATTACAGTGAATTCAAAGCTGTGCCCCTGGTTTTTTGAAATATGTTTAGCTAATGCATTTTCATTATTTTGCTTCCTCATAGCATAGACATGTTCGTACACTCTATCCCTTAACCTTCTATCCGATTTCCCTATGTAGAAGGCTAAGCAACAGTTACAAGTTGCCAAATAGATAATAGATCTAGACTCACAATTTAGTTTATGGTTAATTCTAAATTGTCTTCCACGAATAGAGAAAACACTAGTCGTTTTCACAAGGTGGCAGTAGTTACAATGCCCACACTGAAATGACCCTTTCGCCTTTGTGATCAGATTAGATGTACTATGCCTCTGCAGTAGAACTTTCAAATGATTACCCCTTCTGTAAGTAACCTTGGGTTTCTTACCTAATCTATCCAGAAGTTGTTGATTATTAGAAATAAAGTACCAATTTTTATACAAAATGAATTGGATTGTCTTGGAATCAGTACTAAAAGTCATAATAAAACTACATTCATAATTATTGACTACTGAACTATAATTGTCAGCAGTATTGTTATAATTACTAATGAATGCTATATTCCTCTCCAAACTTGTGTCCAACATTAAATTAATAGTTGGAACAGGCACTTGTTTCTCTGGTAAAAGAGGGGGATAAAAACCCAGAGCCCTTTTGTCATTGACCTCCTGGAATAACTCTTCAAACCGGTGTATGGGGTACTCCCTGTTGGTAAACATAAGTTTTAACAAATCGCATTCTCTTAAGAAAAGTTGTTCAGTACTACAAATCCCGGACGCTCGAATCAATTGACCCTTAATTATTGCTTTCTTTTGTTTGAATGGGTGGCAACTCTTAAAGTGTAGGAGGGAATTACAGTAAGTAGGTTTTCTGTAAATATTCACCTTTAATAGCATCCTTACTCAACCTAATATCCAAATAATCAATTTCCCTCTCGGAAAATTTTGAAGTAAACCTCAAAAAGGTTGTGGTGTCATTAATAGCGGACACTAGTTTCGTCGCCTCCTCATTGTCACCCTCCAATAAGATAAAAATATCGTCCAGGTACCTAGTGTAGAATTTGACTTTTTCTTTCCTTAGTGTGTCATTAAATATGTTTTCCTTTTCCCAGTGTGCCATAAATAAATTCGCAACACTGGCCCCACATGGGGACCCCATTGCCACCCCCTGTTTCTGCAAGTAATATTTACCATTAAAGGCAAAAAAATGAGATTAATGTAGTCACCCAGTTACTGGACATAATATTATCATCTAATTTTTTTGCCTTTAATGGTAAATATTACTTGCAGAAACAGGGGGTGGCAATGGGGTCCCCATGTGGGGCCAGTGTTGCGAATTTATTTATGTCACACTGGGAAAAGGAAAACATATTTAATGACACACTAAGGAAAGAAAAAGTCAAATTCTACACTAGGTACCTGGACGATATTTTTATCCTATTGGAGGGTGACAATGAGGAGGCGACGAAACTAGTGTCCGCTATTAATGACACCACAACCTTTTTGAGGTTTACTTCAAAATTTTCCGAGAGGGAAATTGATTATTTGGATATTAGGTTGAGTAAGGATGCTATTAAAGGTGAATATTTTTCAAGTATTTACAGAAAACCTACTTACTGTAATTCCCTCCTACACTTTAAGAGTTGCTACCCATTCAAACAAAAGAAAGCAATAATTAAGGGTCAATTGATTCGAGCGTCCAGGATTTGTAGTACTGAACAACTTTTCTTAAGAGAATGCGATTTGTTAAAACTTATGTTTACCAACAGGGAGTACCCCATACACCTGTTTGAAGAGTTATTCCAGGAGGTCAATGACAAAAGGGCTCTGGGTTTTTATCCCCCTCTTTTACCAGAGAAACAAGTGCCTGTTCCAACTATTAATTTAATGTTGGACACAAGTTTGGAGAGGAATATAGCATTCATTAGTAATTATAACAATACTGTTGACAATTATAGTTCAGTAGTCAAAAATTATGAATGTAGTTTTATTACGACTTTTAGTACTGATTCCAAGACAATCCAATTCATTTTGTATAAAAATTGGTACTTTATTTCTAATAATCAACAACTTCTGGATAGATTAGGTAAGAAACCCAAGGTTACTTACAGAAGGGGTAATAATTTGAAAGTTCTACTGCAGAGGCATAGTACATCTAATCTGATCACAAAGGCGAAAGGGTCATTTCAGTGTGGGCATTGTAACTACTGCCACCTTGTGAAAACGACTAGTGTTTTCTCTATTCGTGGAAGACAATTTAGAATTAACCATAAACTAAATTGTGAGTCTAGATCTATTATCTATTTGGCAACTTGTAACTGTTGCCTAGCCTTCTACATAGGGAAATCGGATAGAAGATTAAGGGATAGAGTGTACAAACATGTCTATGCTATGAGGAAGCAAAATAATGAAAATGCATTAGCTAAACATATTTCAAAAAACCAGGGGCACAGCTTTGAATTCACTGTAATAGATCAAGTACTAAATATAGGAAGAGGTGGACCGACACCACTAATTTCAGAAAACAAGGAATTGGAATGGCAACTACGGTTAGATGCCTTCTCCTATCCTGGTTTGAACGAGCATTGTAATATTGCTTGTATATTGAGACTAAGAAGTTATAAACGCTAACATTAGTTAGAAATCTTCTATTACATAAAGTTTGATTCATACCATTAGGTTTGTTCCATGATTCTATAAGTTGTTTGCCCTAATGAAATGTTTTTATGTTTGAGTACACTGTGTTATTTAGTGAAGGCTTGGGAAAAAGCTTAGGTTAAGATCATTGTATAGTGAATAAAGACTGGGGCCAATTTAATGTGGTTAATTTTTCTAATTTGACCCACATAAGTAAATTCTGTTTTAGAAATTTTCTTAGAATTTTTGCTCAGAATTTTAAAACATAAAGTTGTATATAGCTGATATCAATAGTGATAGAAAATGAAATGCAATAACATTGATTTTAGGCATTTGATAGGTACATATATACATAATTAATGAATAGGGTGAGTGGATAAGTTTCACTTATACATATATATTTTACACAATGGTTTTATATAATATTTTTAACATAATATTTTAAATGATGTTTTTATTCATATAAAGTTGGTTTATGGATATGATTTATATGATGGATGTTTTTGTTTCAAATTGATATGTCTTTTTAAATGGCGTTATTGGGAGCACACAATGACATGGTATTAAAAGCCTGATTTGGCGGGTGTTTTTGAAAGTACCTCCGAAGAAGCTGTAGCAGTGTCTCCAGTGAAAACGCCTGTATTATTGTCTTGTATCAATAAATTTGGCGTTAAGGTTCCGCTTTTTGCCAAGTTTTTATTTTTCTGCTAAAGTTCGCTTTTTATTGGTGTTGGCTGTAATTGGCGTAAGCTGTTTATGTACAGCTTGGTATTGGTATCCAGGAAGGGCTTGCACTTCGAGGAGTCTGCATTTTCGTTCTTCAACTGTTTTTGTGTTTGTGGTTCTAAGTTTTCTACTATACATATAGTAACCATTTATATTCCTCATCATGACAAAGCTTAAAATATAAATACAGACATGCATCTGTTTTGAAGCTTATATCCCAATACAAACCTTTTACTTAAAGGATAAATCTGTTTCGGAAAATACAAGTCCTGCAATCACAAAATAAAAGTCACTTGTTTTTAAGCTTTTTCATTTTAGAAGCAGTTTTCCAAGAATTCAGCTCACTCACTCTCTTGAGCTACATACTGTTCCACTCCATTTCTTCAGTATTATTAAGGATTTAATTGTTGGTAGCAAAAGTGGATGCCTCCTCCATGTTGTCAAATAGAAATAATTTCATCTTTGCAGGAAACCCCAATGTGGCTTTAATATTGTTCCTTTTAAGTTCATTGATAAGTGGTAAACAGGATTTTCTTTTACACATGACTTTATTGGAATAAGCATTGTCAAACTGATAACATGTTCACCTATTATAAATAGATGGGCTGGACCATGCTGCTTTTAATATTTGGTCTTTTTTAAGTTAGACAAAAACTTACATATAACTGAATATGGTGGTGAGTTTTCATTCTTCAAAGGTGCTCTCAGGGATCTATGTGCCCTTTCAATTCCAAAACATGAAGTTTCAGGTAGATTTATGTACCAAGGTTGTTAAAGAGTTTTATTATACTGTCTCCCCCATACTTTTCAGGTATGCCATACATTCTAATGTCATTTCAGCTCAGTCTATTTTCTAAATCATGAACTTTATCTAAGAACCAATTATTTTGTTTTAAAAGAAATTCAGTCCGAGTCTCACCTTCAGTTGTTCTCTATTCATGATCATTTAAAGCTTCTTCCATACTGCTGATTTTTGCACTCGTTTCATAAGAATTTCTAAATGTTCCATCGTCTTTCTGGTCTCTTCTTTGAAACTTTCTATTTTGGTATCCAGTTTGTCTATTTTAAGTAATACATCCTGTATGCTAGATATTATTGACTAGATGTCTCTTGTAACACAAGAATCCTGAGTACTATTTCTTGAGTTGCTCAGGATGAAATCTCTTCTTTCTTAAATTACAGCTTTTTAAGAACCTGAAGCTATAAATCTTATCCTGACTGCTAATAAATTTAGCTTTTAACAAGCATCTCCAAATTTTAATTTTTTGATTATATTTTCTTTCAGAGAAAAGTTTTCATTCACAGAGCTTTCACCAGTTGCTGATCTAAGCCCTCTTGGCCACAGCCCCTAAATCTGAGAATTTGTAAGAGAAGCAACAGAAATTTGGGCTAAAAATAGACATTTACTAAGGCACTATTATTGCAGAAGGATGGGGTTTATCTGGCTATACATACTTGTGTAAAACTATTTCTCAAGACTGGAAATCTAGTCTGCTGGGTCTGGTAACCAGAGGTGAAGGATATATATATATATATATATATATATATATATATATATATATATATATATATATATCACCTATTGTATACTTTATATAGTATAGTTATGGTACTGGCATGGCTGGCAGAATTGTAATGTCATCTGCAACCTACTACTACCTTTCATTTTTTGATACTTTCTCAATTTTACCTATAACTACAACAATAAAAAAGAATGAGACTCATCAGTTTCATGTTAAGTGATTCAGCAGTTTTAATCACTGCTATTGTTGTGTTTTGATCCTGACTATAATCAACAGAAAATACCACTGGTTACTTTACTGTGTTTGAACTCAAAGTTGTCTTTTAGTCATCTCAGCTCAAGCTGCCTGACATTTCTGTGCGTGGAAGGTGCCCTGAAGCTTTGGAAGCTGGCCATCTGTTATATCCATGGCAAGATATAACCCACACAGCTAAGACTACTGCAACAGTGATCAATATGATGAACATGCATTGCTACTTTTGTGTGAGGATCATGACTAAGTAAGAGAAAATGGCACCGGTTATTTACTGTAATGTCACAGAAGCCATGAGCTGCCTCATCAGTTCATCATAACAGAGTAGATCAGCAGATGTTATACAATAAGTTAGTCAGTAACCTGGTTAATTCCAAAACAGCAGCAAAAGTAACATTGTTTGAATAAAATAATTTGGCAATCTATTTCTTAAGGTAAGCCTAAAACATTCTATTTATTGGTCAGTTTTTAAGAAATAGTGTATTTTTTTTCCCTGAGTGGTGGCATCATAGATCTGTTCAGAACAAATGTATCAATATATTTTGGTACTTGCGTATTATCACAACCAGATTGCTGACACAAGAAGCGACTGATTTCTGAGCCCTTCTGGTGCCGATACTGGTAAGTGTAATTAACACACACACACACCATATTACTATACAGACATACTTATGACTGTGATATTTTAAAACATTATGTTATTGTTTGCTTATACCACCTACGTGCCATATCATGGAGTTTGCCGATCAGATTCTTTGTAAACCAGCTTGAGGGAACGGAAATTTTTAAACAGGATTGCATCCTGTCTTAGTTGTTGTAGATGATGATGATTATCATCAGTCATTCTCAAAAGTTCTGATAATGTTTACTGTTTATTAAACAGGCAAGAGCAGTTGTCAGGTGTGTGTGTGTGTGTGTGTGTGTGTGTGTGTGTGTGTGTGTGTGTGTGTGTGTGTGTGTTGTGTAAGCGTTTTTCAGAAAACAAGGTCATATTTCCCATTAGGGTTTCTGTCCTGGCATGTTTGCTTTCTTTATTAAAACATAAAGGCATGTGTACTATATATAAAATGGAGGCAGTCGGCAAGTTAAGTGAGACTCAGCAAGGTTAGATCAGTGATTTGAAAAGGGTCTGCAACTTTTGGTAACTCATACATTCAGTATCCATGTTCTGTCAGACCTCATACTGGTGAGCATTTGAAATGTCGGGAACCGCTACAGCGACTCCCAAAATAAGGAGACTAAATGGCTGAAAGACTTGAGTTACATATAGTAAGTCCAAGATGCTATTTCTTGGAATATTGCCTTTTCCCTGACGTTTGGTGATCTCGGAGATGGAATATATACGAATTATAGCAACTTCGAAATCTGGTTGTGATAATATGCAGGTACCGATATTTTATATGTTATTAGTCCTCTAAATTAAAATGATATGACACATTTGTCCCATCTGTTTTGTACTAGAAAACATTTATATATTTGCTGGTGATGAGAATATTTTTGGTTTTAATTTTTTTTAACACAAGTCAATTTGTTTCCTTTCCTGTATCTGTTTTCCATGAGACTGATTTCTCCTGCAGTCCTCACACTTGCCTGTCTGCTGCTGTCCCTCCTCTCCTTTGATATTTGAAGACTTCAATGCTAAGTACTGTTAAACTGAACTTGATAAATTTCAAAACAGTAGCATATAACACTTTAAGGCAAAGTGAATTTGCTCAGACATTTTTTACTACATTATGGCATTAATTCACAAGTTGCAAAACTGGGCCTGAACTTACAACCCACAACCAGGTAGTTCTAGAAGCTAAATAAAACACGAACAGTGAATGAAGAAAGTGTATACAAGGATGCAACTGAGAATTAACGTGTATTTATTATTTTGTAAATGTGTTGTCAGACTACTTTGCATTATCTTCTGCTTCTGTGAGCACTACCCTTTAGTAAATGAAATATTCTGAAGAGAGTCAACATAAACAAACTGTTTTACTAATGTGTGGCTGATTAATGGCACACTCTATCATTCACTAAAGAGACTCAGCTTTCTTGAATGACAGAATCTGATGGTTAATATTCCAAGAATAAGTATAATAACTCTGAGAAGGTACTCATATCTACTGACAAGAAAGGATTATACCTGCAAACTTTCTGCTAAACTTCTCTTCATATTACATATTTAAAATAAATAAAAGTGATTGTAGAATTTTATTTACTATTTTAAATGACAATGTGAATTTTTTATAAAGTGAAGTTGTAGACAAATACAAGACACCATTCAAGTCTGTTAAGGAATTTTTGAATTCTAATGTAGTATAAACTGGATCAGGTGGGTGGCTTTTATCCCCCTTCCCTATGTTATCCATATTTTATTGGACATCACAAACTGTCTGAAGTCATCATTAAAATGTTAAGCTAATTTTGGTATGGTTACCATTCACATCTTTACCATTATTATAACAATAACCCAACTGCCCTGTTCCTTGACATTTTACAATAGCTTCATTTGAGAAAACTGCTAGTAATGCTGAAGTCGGGAGAATGTTGTGACATATAAAACTTGGATAAAGTAATTAAGCTTAAGAAATACCACAGTTTTATAATACTTTCATATTTAAATAAATACATGCAGACTGCAAGAGACAGTCACAGCTCTCTGCCTATATTCCCTTTAATAATGACACTGTTCTTCCCCTTCACCTTCAGTTTTTTTACTAGTCCTAAATTTGCCCAGATTAGATCTTTAGACAAGTCCATATTTCCCAAAACAGTAAGCAACTCCTCATAACGTAATTGATATATTATGTCTAGATTTCTGACTAGGCTTAATATGTCCTAGTACTCACCCTTCAGGAAAGCCAGGTAAAAATATTCTCCAAACATGCTCATCATCACAGGGTTGTTGGCCTATCATCTAGCCAGTCACTGCCAGCCAGCCCTTCAAATGTCCTGATGGTCCTGTTCTTAATTCAGCAGTTCTTTGTGAAATTAGTAATATTTGCAGTCATGCTCATAAATCAGTAAGTACTGTGACATCCAAAGCATCTGTATTCATATTCATAAATCTGTCAGTGCTGTGACCTAAATGCTTGTATTCACACACAGAACTGGATTCAAATTCTGAAAGGTTTCTCACCTGCAGTACTATATTGCCATCTTGTCTTTCAGGTAGCAATCAGCATCACACAACCCACTATTGTTCTTAAGTATTTGTTCATCTCTCTCCTTCATATCCGGGTTTATTTCTATTTACCCTTCAGTATGTGACGATTTAAAACTACTACGTGCATGCTTCTTCTGGTAGATAAGTCTGTCTCCCTTTACTTTATTTCTGTTGAGACTTCTGGAAAGCTTGTCCCCTTTCAGAAGCTTTCTCCATAAATTAAAATCTAATCTGGCCTCAAAATCAATGTCCTTGAAAATGACCACTCACCCCTTTATCTGTATCCTTTCTTCCATCATACCCCCTTCACTTGTTTTACTTTCTTTGCTCTTCTTTTTGCTTCTCTTTTTCTCACACTTCCTTTTTCTTCCACCTGCCATACTTTTAGCCTCTTGTCACCCCTTTTATCATATCATGGTTAATTGTCTCCTCTTACTCCAATCATTATATCCATAGCTAGGACTCCTTTTTTTATCCGCCTCATATTACCCCTCTCCCCTTTTTCCATTAAGTTACGCTTTTACCACCCCCACTCTCTCTCTTTTCCTGGTTTTAATCCACTAGTCTATATCACAATTTTTCCTCATCTATTTCTTTATTCTCTCACTCTCTAGCCACTACTCTAGTTTACACATTCTCTTTTACATAATCTAATACCCTTGTATTTCCTATGATTCACCAGCAAATTCCACACATCACCACACACAACCATTGTTCAATGCAGAGACGATGTCACTCGTATATGCACAGCATCACTTTAAATGACCCAAAAATCCTGTTCTTCCATTGAGACCTGGCTATAAAACTTATTGTTAAATGTTAATAAAATGAAACTAATGCTCATTATACCTAAACATATATATTAGCACAGAAACAGTCTTTCAAAATTCTCTCGGCCAACAACACTATTATACAAAAGGTCACTCCAACAAAACTTCTTGGCATCACTGTAGTTCAACTTAAATACATCCAACACATTTCCACAGTCATCAAAAAGCACCACAAACTTGACCTAGTCTACCATATACTCCTTTAAGAGCACTGTAGTTTCACCATACCCCCTCCCAACACTTTTTTATAAGCATCATCCATTCTTACAAACAGACACTACCCTTAAAAACAAACTTGACTCTTGCCACAACAAAACTGCAAAATTAGCTGCAAACCTTCCACACAGACCCCTCCACTGCCAGACATTAAAACATCTGGAATGGCTAGACCTACCTAACTATCTAAATTATATTCAGTTACTCACAACTCATAAGCTTACTTAGAAATCAGAGAACTGTCCCACTCTAAACACAATTCCCTCCCGATTTATATTTCACACAGAGATCTCCATTCAACTAACAACCTTTACTCGATGTGATCAAATCTAACAAAAGTAGAAAAGACTCTTACTACTCAAATTATGTAGCAAAACTCTGGAACGCAATCCCATACACCTGTAAACAAATTGAAAAAACAAACAATTTCAAGTAGGCCCTAAAGCAACACCTAAATAATTCTTGGCTATGCTCCTGCTCTCACCTGGGATAAACGCTTTAAATGTCTTCCTCTCTCACTATATCTTATCTTATTTCCAGTCATACCCTCTAGCTTTTCCTTCATCTCTTTCCTCTCAAACGTTCTCTTTCCACTCTAATTCACTTCTTTTTATGTTATTTTACCCACTTTCTTTCCTCCAACATTCTTTTACCTTCTCATCCTACATCTCCCCTTTTCTTACTACCTTAAACTAATTACACATCTCTAACATACACCCTGTCCTAATCCCATCTCAACCTCTTTAACTTCACCCTACCTTCCATACAGTTTGACATAGCCAAATCTACTCCTGAACTTTTTGCCTTTCTTATCACTCAGTAACTCTTAAATGTATACTTCTGATCACAAAGCATCTAATCCTGGCTATATAAACTGACTTTACAACTTGTAATACTTATGTGTTATCTTCTTAAATAGTGTTGCTCTAATTCATGTGCATAACTATGAATATCGTTGCATTTTACTTGTTTATAATTTAAGTACTTTGTTTTTGTTACTGTATGCATGTGGAGCTATTTTTTTAGGGCATCTGAAGAAAAGTAGGTCTTTCCTAGTCAACAAAGGCAATAAATAAATAATTTACAATTGTAGATAATTTTACTGACTGCACTTGCATAAAATTCTTAAATGTGAAATATTGTATTCTACTTTTTTCACTGTAACTTGATGGAACTTTTCTTCTCAGCCCTACACTGAAAATGGGCTTTTGCTTAGTCAGACATTCCCAGTAAACAAACAGAATGAATGAATGAATGAACAAACATTTATTTTTGCACATCTCTTGTACAGTGAGAAGTGGGACAACTGTACTTTCTCTCAAGCTTAGTTAATATATTTTATCAGAAATTGGCTTCACAAGCAAAAGAGAGGGCACTATGCACTCTTGCTTGCTTCTACTTACAACTTCTCATTGGCAGGACTATGATCAAGGTAACCAATGGTCCCAGTTTTTCCAGGACAGTCCCAGTTTGGAAGTCTCTGTCCTGGAATCCCAAACATTGTCTTTGGGACACAGAAATGTTAGACTGCTCAGTCTGAATGATGACTTGGCTTCCCAGGATGGCCAGTCCCCCTGCTTTCCCATCCTAAGCAGCTCTGGGGACTTTGATGGCGGCAGGGCCTGGAAGGTTCCTGCCAGGGCGAAGGCATCCGACCTTACCCCATACCCAATGACATCCCCAAAAAAATCACAGTCAGTCACTCCCACAAGGACTTCCATCATGTGGGGTTCTGCTTGACCTCACTCACCCAGACAGGAGTTCTCCAGGCCCTACACCCATCTGCCTAGCACTCCTCTACTGACTTCTGTCAGGGCCAAACCCTACAGTCCTCCCCTTCAACCTGGCTAAGAGATCTTCCCCAGCCATGGCTCCCCCATGTCAGGGGACTTCACCGCCTACATGTCTCCTGCAGGCTGCCAAATCTCACTGGATCACTCATGCCCTCAGACCCTCTCAGGGGAACTTCTTTCTGATTCCGTCCGCACATCCAGAACTCTCCTCAGCCGCTGAGGGGCAGATCCTCTCTCATGAAGGCTTCAGAGTCCCCCTGCTTTCCCATCCAGAGCAGCTCTGGGGACTTTGAGATATTTCAAGGATGTTGTCGGTTATGGGGTGAAGTTGGATGCCTTTGCCCTGGCAGGAGCTTTTCAGGCCCCTCTGCCATCCACCCTGGCGCCTCCTCAAGGACTTCCATCATGGGGATCTCTGTCTGACCCCACTCACCCAGGCAGGAGTTCTCCAGGCCCCACCACTGTTCACCAGTTGCTCCCATAAGAACTTCCATCATGGGGGGGCTGTGCCTAACCCCAATCACCCAGGCAGGAGCTCTCCAGGCTCCGCTACTGTCTGCCCTAGCACTCCCTTAAGGACTTTCTTTGTGTGGAGCTCTGCCTGACCCCCCCTCACCCAGACAGGAGCTTGCCCAGCCCTGCCACTATCTGCCTCTCTCCCCCTTCCAGACTTCCGTCCCAGAGGGGGCATGGTCCATACCCCCTCACCCAGGTGAGAGCTGTCCTGTACCAGTCACTTTCCACCTCTCTCTCTCTTTCTCTCTCTCCCTTACAGACTTCCATTGGGACCGACCCTCTCTGGGGTTCCACTTATACCCAGGAGAGAGAGAGCTCTTTTCCAGGGTTACATATCTCCTAACTGCTGCCAAATCTTGCAGTGTCATGTGTACTCTTGGAGCCTCTCAGGGGATCTTCCCAGCCTCATGGAACTCTGCTGGGCCATGAAGCCTCAGACATTCCCTCATCCAGACTTCTGTGACACTGGTTCTCCACTTTGCCTTGTACCTAGGGTTTTCAAACTTGCAGGGGAGATGGCCCTGGGTCTCCCATCTCTGCACTTTTTGCGGCACACCTCAGTTTCTCATCCCCACTGTGCCAAGCGCTGACAAATGTGCATCGCTTCAAGCCTCCTGGCATGTGGCGTCTTGCCTCCTGGGTGGTGCTATTCACAGAGTTGCATCCCCACAGTGCCTGGTGAAGGACGAAAGGCCAATCTGCCTGCCCCAGTGCGAGATGACACAGGTGCCCTATCTCCACTCCCATGGGGGCTAGGAGAATGGGACTGCAGACCTGGCTTCCCAGGGCTCCCCTTAAGTGTCCCAGTTTAGGTCCTGTAACAAAATGGTCACCTTGACTATGCTTCCTATGCAGTAATATACTGATTATGACCAACAGACATCTTGTGGTACTAGGGTCCTGGCCTGCAGTCTCCCCAATAGAAAAGCTGTTTAAAGTGTTTTGTTTTACTTTTGCAATATTTTTACCTAAGTATTTGACTTTCCAGTTTCTTTCCTAGAACTAGTGTAGTCCAGATACATATTTGCTGTATCCAGAACTTTTTCCAAGCTTCTGAGCGGTGCTCTTCAATTTTTCTCTTATATCTGCTAGTTCTCTGCTCTCCTACACTTTTATTAGCTTATTAGAATAGCACTTTACCAGACTTCTTGTAGCAATTATTGTATCATACAACAGTGCTACCATCACTAAACGTTCTACAAGGAAACAGTTCCAGTACTTATTTTTAATGCCCACCCCTCCAGGCATGTCTAAAGGTCAGTTCCCTGTGCTTTCTCCTATTAGCCTGGTGAGCTTGGGCATTCTGAGGCAATGTAGCAATTGCCTCGTGTACACTGACAACCCTCTCCTCTTACCTCCCAACACTCAGACTTGCGAGAGTTGCACTTATTTATCCAAATTGGAAGCCATGCACTCTGCAGCCAAGACCGGAATAGCTGGTCAAAAGGAGCAGGTCCAAAAACAAAGCAGCTAACACCAATGTAAAGCAGAAAACTCTTTTAATAGCAGCAAAGATACCAAATATCCTTCCTCAGTGCTTAAAAATATTCATCACAAGTAGCACAGGTTAAATACATACATTAATTAATTAAGTCGCACAGCCAATCAAGTAATTATGTCAATCAACTCTACAAATCCTTAAAGATATACAATATGTATTAAATAATATATAACTATCTATAAAACTCATAAAATACATAGAACATTTCCTACTAAAAAGCATTAAAGTAAAAACAACATATTAACCTATTACATTAAACAGTCTTTTGTTTTAATTTTTAAAACAGGTTTTATAGAGACCATTTGATTTAAGCCTGGCAAGTGCTCAGCTTGTAGGTGTAATATCCATTGAAGTTCCATGTTTTCTAACCGTGTGTTTATGTCTCCCCTTCTAAAAGATTTTGTCATAATATCTATAACCCAAAACTTAAAGCTGTGAGTTGGGTTTTCTTGATCATGTTTTCCTAGGGAGTTAGTTAATATTTCTCTTCTTATATTTCTCTTCTTATTTCTGAATTATATTCAGTAATTCTGTCTTTAAGACGTCTGGTAAACTTTCCTACAACTTCACTCTGGATGGTCTTTTGTTTTGAAGACAAGAGGAGCAGGTCAACACCTGCACCACAACACATGGAACATATAGGCCTCCAGAACACACACCAGCACTGCCTTCACATTAAAACACAAACCATGCACCCACCTTCGCGGAGGCTCTCAATAAAAATCTACACAAACAGCAGAGACCACCAAGGCAGGCATGCACTCGATCACCACAGCACAACACTAATCATGAGACACTTAAATCTCCTAAACAGTGTACCACTCAACCAAAGCCCCTAAGGCAAAACAGCATGCCCAACACACTAGTCATAGGTGACTCGATAGTTATGCACACTGATGTCCCACTCACTAGGTTATATGGAGAAAGTAACAGTCAGCTGCCTGTCAAGTGCCAGGATCCACCCCATAATGCACGCTTTCAGGTCCCTCAACAACAGGTACAAATATGACTCTGTCATTGTGCATTTGGGTGTGAATGACCTGAGACATACCTCCCTGGACTACATGAAAAGAGACATTGAGGAGCTCTTGGGTTATGTATCCTAGACGGGTATGACCCTAGCCCTGAGCAGCCTCCTACCATCACCCAGAATGATACCACAGTACAAGCAGAAAATGACTGATTTCAACAATTGGCTAAGTTTCTGGTGTCATTCTAAGGGTATCCAACATCTGTCTGCCTGGAATGACATGACTGACAGACCTAGATGCTTTGCCAGAGATGGCCTGCATCTGTCACCCCTGGGCTTCCGGATACTGGCCAAGGCTCTTGCCACCCCTATAGTGCCTTTTTTTAGGCGGTGTTCCAAAGAACAAACTACCACAACAGCTACAAACAGATGCAATCTGAGGGTCATGCTGCTCAATGCTAGAAGTCTAAATCTCAAAATGCACTTGCTCAAAGCACTCCTTAAAATTGAGAACATCGACATTTGTGCTGTAACAGAGACCTGGTTCAAGGTAGCAGATAGCACCCCTGCACTACCAGGCTATAACTCATTCTATACCTTTCAGCCACAGAACTTGGACCAAAGCTCCAAAGGCGGTGGTGTTTCCATATTCATAAAGGATGCGCACACCTCCAGACTGGTAGCCCAATATGACATCACAGATACATCACGTGCAGCTAATATTGGGTAAGACAGCGATTCAGGTCGTTGCCTGCTATAGGTCCCCATCCATGAACCAAGACTCACACTCCACTTTTCTAAGCAAACTGGAGAATATTAGGGTCCAACCTAAGACTCTTATACTGGGCGACTTAAACTACCCCTCCATTAACTGGGAAAACTACTCATGTACCAATACACTTGCCTAACGTTTCCTGGAATTCATTAATTCCATTACCCTGGACCAGCTCAATCTTACCCCCCACTAGAGGTAGCAGCATCCTTGACCTGGTCATTACTAACATGGGTGACCATTGCTCTGTACCAATAGTCAACTCCTCCCTGGTTAGCTCTGCCCACAAACCAATCACCATGGAAAGCCATATCCCTCTCAACCCCCCCGCAAAGGTAACCACCATGAAAAATGTGTCCAAAGCGAACGTTGGGCTCCTAAAAACAGAGGTGGCAAACTTCACGGCACCCATGCAATTGGAGAACAGCTGCATGACCAACAAATCATACACTAATACCCTGTATGAACACGTACACAAATGCATGGATCTCGCATACCCAATAGAACCAAGACGCCCTCCTCAAAAAAAAAGAAGCCAATCTGGTGGTCCCCTGCCATAAACAAACTCTACAACAGAAGGAGGAAACTGATGAGAAATAAGGTGAAGTCCCAAGACTGGAAAAACTCCCTTATCAGCCTCAACAAAAAGTTGAGATTCCTCATCAAATCCTCTAAAGCTAGCTATGAAAACAGAATTGCAGCAGATAGCACAAGGCCTTCTACAGTTATGTAAATAATCTCCACAGCAATACCCAGATTTGCTCGGAGCTGTTGCACAATGACACCTCCTATACCGAGCCATCAGATATTGCCAATATACTAGCTGACAGATTCAGTGCCAACTTTACCCCTCTCTCCCCCACCAAAGGACCAATCACAATATCAGTAGATTGCCAGGCACCCAGTATTACCGCTGCACAGGTTAAAACTGCACTGTCCAAGGCCAAGAATACAGCTTCTATGGGACCTGACAGTATCCCTGGCTGTGTTTTACATGAACTACAGAGTGAACTGACATCTCACCTGTGTGCCCTGTTCAGTCACAGCCTCACCTCAGGCTTTGTCCCTACCAAATGGCACATTGCTACAGTCATCCCTCTCCACAAAGGAGGAGCGACTACAGACCCTGGGAACTATCGCCCCCAATAGCCTGACAAGTTTGATATGCAAAGCTATGGAATGCATCGTCATGGACCTAATAAACAAAGATATAGGGAACCTCCAAACTCTGAATCCCACACAGTTTGGTTTTGTGAAGGGTAGATCATGCCTGCTCAACCTGGTCGACTTCTTTGAGTCAGTCACCAGAGCTGTGGATGAAGGCAAGGTGGTTCATACAGCCTACTTTGATCTGGCCAAGGCCTTTGATACCATTCCCCACTCAGGAATCATAGAAAAACTCACTAACCTATGCATCAACCCCTATATCACTAGGTGGGTTGCAAATTGGCTCACAGATAGAACCTACAGTGTGAAAGTAGCTGACTCCAAGTCAGGCTGTTAACCAATCACAAGTGGAGTCCCACAGGGTTCGGGGTCCTGGGTCCTCTCCTGTTTGGTATCTACTTCTCTGAAGTCCAGGCCAACACGAAGGGACTCTGGCTGACAAAGTTTGCAGATGATTGCAAGTTGGGAGCCATAATTAACTCCCCAAGTGATGTTGACATCCTACAGAAAGGCCTCAATGAGGCCAATGACTGGTGTCAGAACCATGGCCTTAAGCTCAATGCCAAAAAATATGTTGTCATCCCCTTTGGAAAATACCCATTTCCCATGAATTACCACATCGATGATAGTCCACTGAACACAGAAGGCGTCATAAGAGATCTGGGAACACAGGTTGACAGCAAACCTCTCTTTTGACCACTACATTGCCATTGTGGTCAGAAAGTCCTTCTATGTGGCACATGTCATTACTAAGGGTTTTGCATCCAGGAAGAAAGAGGTCATTGTCTCCCTCTACTCTTCCCTCATTAGGCCATTCATCGAGTACAATGCCCCATTTGGCATGTACCTCACTAGACACCTACAACAACTGGAGAGGCAGCAAAAATACCTCACAAAGAGGATCTTGGGCCTTAAACACTTGTTCTATATGGACAGACTCAAAAAACTCCAACTATTCTCTGTCTCATATCACCTACTTAGAGGCGATCTCTGCTTGACTTACAAAGCCATGTCTGACCCAGCTCTGTTAGAAATGCTACATCTAAAGAAATCCCAATCCCTCTACACTACACGGTCCAGAGACCTCAACCTCATTACCACAAACAGAACAAGCTGGACGGACAGGTTCATAACCCACAGACTGCCCATGCTATGGAATAGACTTCCCATACATGTCAAGCGGAGCGCCTCACTGGCCCTCTTCAAGAAAAATCTTGATGAGTGGATGGGAAATAGAAAATTCACCCCGGGATCACTCCAGTGGCTCTACTTAACAGAGGCACTGGGAACTAAGGTCGGTTGGCACGATGCCAGGGTAATACTTTGGGCTAGGTTTGTAAAGGCTCCAGGGCCATTAGCTTAGTACACATATATGAACCTATGGAGCATTACGTGTGCGCAGCTGTAATGTTAAAAAAAAGTTAGCTTACTTAGTGGGGCTATTTTCAAACTAGCCAGGCATTTAAACATATGTTCCAATGGAGAAGAAGTTGAGTATGTTTTATTGCAGATCCTCTTGTTTCAAGAGGTAGTAAAGGTGCTTCAACTGGGAACAGTTCAGCTGCAAGAACTGGTTCCAGTGGTCAGGTGACCATGAGAATCAGCAGAAAGTACACATTACTTGATGTGTAAGCAAGGACAAGGGACTAAAAACAAAACTGTTTTTATTTTTTTACTTTTGTCTGTTTAGCTGCTATTTCCAGACAGCTTTTTGGATGATAGATATTTTTACTTACATAACCATAATGTAAAACCCAACCCTGAAACTACACTGGCAGTTTAAGACTCAATGTTTTAATGACAGATAACTGATTAGTGTTATACGTTGTGACAGTAGCTGTAACCAATAGCTTTATATACTTTGAGGACTTTCCACCACCAAAATACAAATCAATTTTGGTGTGTGGTGGGTGAGGCAGATGGAGTATTGCTGCTTCATGATACCATCTCCTCCAAATGTATCATCAATACTTTAAAATACTGTAAGGAGGACATCTGCAACAGTGTAGGTGTGTGGGTCTGAGTGCATGGGTGCAATTATTAGACAAAATATGTTAATAAGCATGTATGTACATGTGTATAAATGTGTTTGTGCCATATACGTGAAATATAAGCTTTTAATTTTTCCAGTGTTTCATTTCTGATGCTTGAAGACTTTTGGAGGAGGACAGGGTGGAGTCTGAGCACACTCTGCTATTTTGTAGTATGCCATCTCTGTTATGTGTGTGTGGACATCTGTGTGTATGTGGGTTCTTTCAGTAAGCCAGTTGGCAACCCATCTTGTGACATAGGGATTTATGCCAAGTTTAGTGAGTTTATCTATAATTCTAGAGTGGGGGATGGTGTTGAACGCCTTGGCGAGATCTAGATAGGCTGTGTGAACCACCTTACCCTCATCTATGGCTTTGGTGACTACTTCAAAGAAGTCTATCAGGTTTAGGAGACATGATCTGCCTTTTACAAACCCAAACTGTGTGGGGTCCAGGGTTTGGAGATCTCCAATGTCTTTGTTTATGAGTTCCATGATGATACGTTCCATGGCCTTGCAGACGAGGCTCGTCAGGCTAATGGGGCAGTAGTTCCCGGGGTCTGTTGTGGCCTTGTGGAGTGGGATAACTGTTGCGGTTCGCCATTCAATGGGCACAAAGTCTGAGGTGAGGCTATGATTGAACATGGTACTTAGGTGGGGTGCCAGTTCATTCTGTAGTTCATGTAGAAGGCAGCCTGGGATGTTGTCAGGTCCCATGGATGTTGTGTTCTTGGCTTTGGAGAGTGAAGTTTTTACCTGTGCAGCCATGATTACAGGAACTTTGCATTCTTCCAGTATAAAGATGGGCCCTTTAGGGGGTGAGAGGGGGGTAAAGTTAGCACTGAACCTATCTGCCAGGATGTTGGCAATATCAGCTGGTTCTGTATATTTAGTGTCATTGTGCTGTAACTCAGAGCAGATCTGAGTGTTGCCATTGAGATTTTTGACATAGCTATAGAATGCTTTGTGGTTGTCTTTAGAATCAGTGGCAATTTTGTTTTCATAACTAGCTTTGGAGGATTTTATGAGGGATCTCAGCTTCTTACTGAGGCTGACCTGGGAGTTCCTCCAATCGTGGGATTTTACTCTTTTTTGCAACAGTTTCTTTCTTCTGTTGTAGAGTTTGTTTATGGCAGAAGACCACCAGACTGGCTTCCTTTTTTTGGAGGATAGCATCTTGGATCTGTTAGGGATAGCACGAGCCATGCACTCGTGTAAGTGCTTATAAAGTGCATTTGTGTAGGATTCAGCAGTCGTACCTCTATTGTCCATCTGCATGGGTGTCATGAAGTTTGCCATTTCTGTCTTAAGAAGTGTGAAGTTGGCTTTGGAGAAATCTTTTACGGTTGTTTTCCTAATGGGGGTTGGGAGCGGGATGTGGATGTCTAGGGTGATTAGCTTGTGGTCGGATCTGACCAACGAGGAGCTGACCTCTGGTGTGGAACACCGGTCACCCATGTTGGTCTAGGATATTGCTGCCTCTGGTGGGGGTGTGGATAAGTTGATCCAAAGCGTTGGAATTGATGATTTCCAGAAAACGTTGAGCAAAAGAGTTGGTACATGAGTAGTTTTCCCAGTTAATGGTGGGGTAGTTGAAATCACCCATTATTAGAGTGTTGGGTTGTACCTTAATATTTTCCAGTGTATCAAGAAAAGAGGAGTGGGAATCCTGGGGCATGGTGGGGGATCTGTAGTAAGCTACAATCTGGATTGCGGTTTTGCCCAGATTTAGTTGAACTTGGATAATCTCGGATGCATTATGCTGAGCAACTAGCCTGGAGGTGTGGATATCCTTAATGAATATGGACACTCCTCCACCTTTAGTGTTTTGGTCCGGGTTTGGTGGCCGAAAGGTGTGGTATGAATTATAGCCTGGTAATGCAGGGGTGCTCTCTGGAGCTTTGAACCAGGTCTGTCACTGCACAGATGTCAATGTTCTCCATTTTAAGGAGTGCCTCGAGTGAGTGCATTCTGAGGTTTAGACTTGTAGCATTACCCTCAGATTTTGCTTGCTTGTACCTGTTATGGTGGTGAATTTGTCATTTGAACCTTGCCTAAAAAAGGCACTATAGGGGTGGCAAGAGCCTTTGCCAGTATCTGGAATCCCAAGGGCGACAGGTGCAGGCCATCTCTGGCAAAGCAGCGTGGTCTGTCGATCATGTCATCCCAGGCAGACAGATACTAGATTCCCTTAGAATGACACCAGAAGCTTAGCCAATTGTTAAAGTCAATCATTTTGTCCTTGTACTGTGGTGTCATTCTGGGTGATGGCAGGATGCTACTCAGGGCTAGGGTCATACTGGCCTGGGCTACAAGATCAGAGAGCTCCTCCATGTCTCTTTTCATGTAGTCCAGGGAGGTATGTCTCAGGTCATTCACACCAACATGGACAATGACAGAGTCATATTTGTACTTGTTGTGGAGTGACCTGAGTGCATGCATTATGTGGCGGATGCTAGCACCTGACAGGCAGCTGACAGTAACTTTTTCCTTGTTTAGCCTGGTGAGTGGAACATCAGTGTGCCTGACTATAGAGTCACCTATGACTAGAGTGTTGAGTATGTTATGCCTTATGGGCTGTAGTTGAGCGGCACACTGAGTATGTGGGCTATGTGTCATTTGGGTTGTGTTGGGGGATGGAGGTTGCTTGCATTTCTGCTTTGGAGGTCTCTGTTGTTTGGGCAGATTTGTACTGAGAGCCTCCGCAAATGTAGGTGTGTGTGTTTTGGTGGTGTAGGTTTTGAGGGACTATGTGATGAGTGTGGTGCGGTGCAAGTGTTTACCTTCTCCTCTTGACTGTCTAGGCCAGTCTTTGGTAAAGGGAGCTTTGCTTCCAGTTTGGCTATATAAGTGCATCTCTCACAGGTCGTAGAGTTGGGTGGTAGGAGGAGAGGGTTGTCTGTGTACATGAGGCAATTGCTGCATTGTCCCAAGATGCCCAGATTCATCAGGTAGACAGGAGAAAACACCGGGAGCTGACCTTTAGACATGCCTGAATAGGTGCTTATTTATTAAGTACTAAAAACTGTTTTCCTCTAGACAAGTGAGGACAGTTGAGTGCTGTAGTAATTTGTAACTTATTTAGTGCTTACAATGAGTTCTGAACAAGTGCTGAGATCAAGGAAACAGATGAGTGCTAAAACTAAAAAGCTGGCTAGTTGCAAGGGAAATTTTGAAAAACAGACTTTATGGTGCCAGGAATAGTTTAATCTCAGTTAAGTGGGTGGGTGGGGGGCTTAGGAGCTCACAAACAGTCCTGGACACAGCAAATCCGTATCTGACCTGCCACAGGAAAGGGGGGAAGCAAGCTTAGAATTTTTTTTCCAGTAAAGTGGAAATGGAGAAAGCCGGAACAGAAGTTAATTCAACATTAAGAATCTGAGTGGGTTGGCCTTCACAAATGTTTTCTATTAGATTGAGTGAACTAATGACACTAGACTGGGAGGAGTGTCACAGATCAAATATACAGTGTGGGCGGGCAACTCCAAAGCCACCAAGTATAAGAACACACAACACTAGGATGGGTGGGTGGGAAAAATTACAGTTCCTAGCTGTAGCCACTAAATGAAAGTTTTAAACAGATCAAGGAGCAGACTCGAGAATGCTTTTAACAGACAAAAATGCACATAAAAGTTCGGATGGAGCACTCACAAACAGAAAATACAACTTTCAGTATGAAAAAGCAGTTTACAGTTAAGTAATGTTAAAACAGTTTAAAACAGTACATAAATGCAGTGAAACAATAAAAAAAAACTTTATTACAGTGCAAAAATATAGTAGATCAACTGTATAGCACAATTATAAGTGTTTCAGAAGTGCAATTCAGTAAAATAAGTGTAAGAAATAACTTAGCCTGCTCTTGGAATCTTAAGGAATTTCCACTTATGCAATGCAATCCAGAGCCTGACAATACAAGTGCACATTCGGGCATTTTAAATGTGTGTGTGTGTGGGGGGGGGGAGTTCTGTGACTGATGTATGCATTAAAGATATTAAAGTAAACAAGTACATTTTTAGCTGTAAGAAGTATAGGATTTACAGTATAACAACAGAAGAAAGGCTGGACAAAAATAAGTTTAATGTTAACATGCTGCAATGTTGGGCTGCTGTGGTGGGGATGCAGTGTAACTTGCAATGATTATATATGTAGAATTAAGATATTTTCTCTCTTTTTTTACACAAAGCTAACCACCTAGATTAATGCCCTTGGCTTAAGCTATAAACAAGTATTTTTGTAAGCAAGTAGGCTTGAAAATAAGACAAAACAATGAAAGCCATGAACATGTTAATTTTCATACATCTGCAAAGATATTAGTTTGTTCAGTGGGAGTCAAGAAGTCTGCAGCTGACTACAGTTGTACATTCTGTTCTGAGTGAAATTTACAAAGATACACTGCTACTACTTTTACATTGAGATAACCTGTCTGCAGGTACAAGCAATTAAATGTTGCACTTCTCTCAGCAAAGAATACTCAGAACTCCTTATAGCAAAGGTACAATGGCAAACAGATTAGTAAACAAAGTTTTAATTATAGTAAATGAATATGAGACAGCAGCCTGTCTGGTAGTCTTAATACAATATTTAATAGAACAGTGTTCAATTAAGTTTTACTAAGATAGCAACTGCACTTTTTATTTGGGTTAAAAGTTAGTTTTCTGAAAGCATACAAGCTGATTTTCACATCTGGGAAGGAAAAAGACATACGAATAGTACAGACAGCTATCAGTGTAGGTGGGGACACAGGCAGTAGCATGCATTTTAGTATGGGTAACCTTAATGTAAGGTTAGGTAACATCTGTCACTGCAGCTGTCGATTGGGTCAACTGTTCCTATTTGGAGGTTTAAACTTCATTTTTTTTGAATATACATAGTTTTGTAAGTTTGCTTGATGTTTATAGAGGATGGAGATGTTATGAAAATGCATTAATTTTTTTTGAGGGTTTTCATTAAAATTAAAAGCCTTAAAAATGTGACATTGGTTCAAAATGGAGATGAAAAGAAACAGCTGTATGAAAGATCAGCCTGCTACACATGTGGTTTCTGCATGCATGCAAGACAAAAGCTGAAAATACAAATTTAAAAAAACTGTCATGCATAAAACAAGGGGACAATATTTTTTTATCATAAAGGCTACACTATCCATATTATCTTTGAATGCAAGTGGATGACATCTTTATTATCTGGAAGGATGATGAGGGGGAAATAGAAACTTTTATTTGATATAGTAATGGTATGATCGATGAGGCCAGTCAGGAACAAATAGCTTATCTTGATGCCTTGTTGGAAAAAGTGAAAATGACAGATTCATTTCAAGGATATATAGAAAGAAAACTTACTTAAATGCATTCCTGCATTTTTCCAGCTGCCATCCGATCCACCAGAAAAGATCTGTGGTTAAAGGATAGCTTGTAAGGGCAGCTAGGATGGTCTCATTGGAGCACCATTTTATAAAAGAATGTAATAAATTAGTGCAAATGTTTCAAAAAAGGGGATACCCTGAATATCTGCTTTACAAAATGGTTGGGGAGGTACAGAATAAAAGGAAAATGGAGTATTTAAACCCATTTTAGATACAGGGGGGCTAGTCTAATTCTTCTCAGTGGACAACAGATTAGTAATCCTTTAGATAAAGTTTAGAAGATGGAACGATGAGTTATAATAGCTGGAAAACCAGATTATACCAAAAATGTTATTAATACTTTTAATAGTGAGCAGGTACTTATTAGAAAAATTATCTTAAGAACTGGGTAATTGTAAAGGAGGATAACAGTATTAGGAATAAATTAGAGGAGAAACCAAATATAATATTTAGAAGTGGTGCTAATTTTAAGAATATTCTTAAAAAGTATGACTTTAATAAACAAATAAAACCCCTACTTATGAGGAAATGTGGTTTCTGCCCTTATTTAAAGTTAATTAATATGGGGTATACCTACAATATAAGGGATAGGCAGTAAAGAATTCATGGTGTTTATAATTGCGATACAAGAGGAGCAGTATATTTAGCTCTGTGCTAGTTATGCCCTTGTTTTTACACTGGTAAAAGCAAAGGAAAAGTGAAGGAACATATTTATGAGCATGAATATTGTATTAAAAGGGCAAAGGAAATAATGCATTGCAAAACATGTTCAGCAGAATCAAGAGCCCCATTTTAAGTACATGGTTATTGATACCGTAAAGGAGGGAGTTAGAGGTGGTCCTTGGACATTGCTCTTAGAAAGAAAAGAAGTTATATGGCAGTTAATTTTAAACGCCCATAATTGGCCAGACTTGAATGAATACTACAACATTAATAGTGTATCAAAAAATCAAGTCATTAACAAGATGAGAATGTTAAGAGTATACAAATCTATTCTTGTTTTATGGTATTTAAATTCAGGGCTAAGATATGTTTATGCTCCTGGCTTTATATATATATATATATATATATATATATATATATATATACATTGAATATATGGATTTTTGTACTTATTATAAATATAAATTTATATATTTATATACACATATATGTTTTTTCATATATTTATTCTTACTTATACCTGGCCATACAATTGAGAGTATTTGAAATGATATTTTATAATTAAACTTAATATTAAGGTTAAAGGTATTTATCAGGGTAACATTGTACATAAAAGGTTTTTAAATGTATTCAATGCAAATAGTTTATTTTTAAATTTCTTTTTATTTTTGATTTTGGATACATGAATGTTTTTGTTTATGGCAGGATTGAATGTTTATATATTTCATGTATACACTGTCAAATTAACTGTATTTTAGGTTAATGCATATACGTGTTTTATGAAAATATGGTTAGTGGTTTTTAAGGAAAGGGAGTGAACAGGAATGACGTGATCATTTTGGAGGGTGTTTTAAACTCTGTTTTTCATTTGTGTGTTTTTTTTTTATCTGAGGAAGTTCACAGCAATAATAAAATTTGGGGGACAAAAGTGCTTTTATTACAACAAACAGAAGAAAGGGTTAAAAGTTTATGTGATGATTTCCTTTGGTTGCTTTTCATTATTTTATTGAATATCTTTTAAAAATTAAAATTGATCTCTAAGCCCTCCAAGATATTTTCCACTTTGACTACACAGCCAATGTTTACCTCTGTCCTAAAAGAAGTTGCTTCCATCTCGCATGCACAGTCCTCCTGGCTGCCACTGTGCTAGGAACAGGACATGCGTACATACTCACATCAGACTGGTTTTGAGTACAGCTTGATGGGTAGGAGTCCTTTATTTGTATACAAAAGTAGCTCTTATTTACAAAATATTAACAAATATTTACATATGTACAAATATATAAATATACAAATCTATTTACGCAAATGCATAATTGCCTTTACAATTATGCTAAATTTTCATCCCGATTAGACCCCCCACTCCTTTTTCCATAACCATCTGATTTTACTAAACACTGTTGCTAAAATCCATTTACCACTAAACATAATTTCATTTATTCTTTCATTTCATATAACCCATATAACATAAAATAACTTATCTACTTTTTTAACATATTCTTTACTTCTGTTCTTATAATATCCATATTTAATGATATCCATGTGTATTTTATCCATTTCTTTTATGTCTTCAAAAAATATTTTTTACATAATTTTCCCCATAACTTTTTTGCTCTTTTAGATTTCGAAACATGTTTCTTATTTTTTTCTTCTTTGCAATGTAAACATATTCTATCACTTTTCTGTTTACATGGTATATTTCTTTTACTAGCAATGTATCCATTACCAGCACCCATAAATAAATCTTGATATTCTACTTTCTGATTAAACCATTTGCTTCTTATTTTTATAATTTTAATTTTTTCATCTGTTAGAATTTCCCACAATTTTACACAGGAATGTTTTAGCATTTCATTCTTATACCATACTTTTCTATCTTTTTCTATATAAACTTTTCTTTTCTACAAAAATATTTTTTTCTCGGTAACATTCTATTTCTCCATTTATACATTCTTTTTCACCATACCCCAAATTTATCATACTTATATTTATACAGTTTTAGTACTAATCTCTCATCTTTTTCATTTACCCACTTTTAACACTTTGTACAAATTTAATGGAGCAGCATATACCACTGGGTTAATTAACCCTAAACAGCTGTCTTCACTTACATACAAAACTCCCCCTTTCACTGGGCTTAATCTAGAACCCCAGATAAATGAAAAAAATATCTGCATTAATTCATTTTCAAAAGCTGCTGGCAGCATAAATATAATTGCTAAGTATGCTAATTTCTCCATCAGTACTGAATTTACCAAATAAGCCTTTTTTCTGAATGATAATTTCTATGTTCTCCAGAAAAGACATTTGCTTTATTTCATTGATTGTTTTTCCCCCCAGTGATTTCTACTTAAATCTTTATTCCCAAATTTTATACCCAACACAGAAATTTTATTCATTGCAAAATATATATCCCCAATCTTTACTGCATCACCTAAACCTTTACTGTTCTCTTTATTTAAAGCCATCATTATCATCTCTAGACACTCATTTGTGTAAGTCATTACTTCTTTTATTCAAATTTTGTTTTTTGCAATTATTATAATGTCATCTGCAAATGTTAGCAGAGCTGGAATTCTTAACCCTTCAGATGTTGTATACCCCACCTCCTTCATTTTGTAATTTATTATACATACTATCACATTCATAACTAATGCTGGGAGTATAGAACTCACTGGACATCCCTGTCTTACATCATTCTTCATATGTACTACTTGGCTTAACCTGCCATTTACAAGGATTTTTATTTTATTATTACTATATACTGACATATGTAATTTCCTAATTTTCTCACTTATACTATATTATTTCATTATTACCCATATGATTTCATGCCCAATTGTGTTAAATGCCTTATTAAGCTCTCCTATCATAATTTTTTTTCTTTTCTGTTCATAATATCATCAACAATTTCTCTAGCATTAACAGTTCTTGAAAACCCTTCCCCTTTATACTATATACGTCATCGTACATAATATTTCCATTTTAGTCTCAAATCTTTTGTATTATTTTCATAAAAATCTTATAATTATTATTCATTACTATTGGTCTTCATTTTTTTTGTAATTCTCTTCTATCTCTCCATATGAATTTAAGTACTCCACTACACAATTCTTTATACAGAAAACCTTTATTTAACCAGTCATTCAAAATCTTTAAAATATTTTTTTTGCCAATCCCTTAAATTTTTATACATTTCATACCCTATTCCATCTAACCTGCAGCTGAATCTGTATTTACTCATCCTAATATTTATGTAGCTCATTTAAAGAGATCTCCTTTTTCAATTCTTTACTCTCTTTTTAACTTTTTTTTACTTTCCATGTTTTGTACTGCCATCTTTTTTCTTTAAACATTTTTGCATATATTGTACTACACTGTTCATAATCTTTTCCTGAATTCTATTTCTTCTTTTACATTTTTTATTTCAATAATTACGGTACCATTTTCCTTTACTAATCTGCTTAACTCAACACTTTTTTCCTTGTAAAAAAGTATTTGCTTTTATAACAATTCTTGTATTTCTCTTGATTTCTTTCATATAATTATTTTTCTTTGTTAAAATATTTTCTATCATTATGTTCTAAATCTTCCAATGCATTGTTATATGTTCTTTTATATTTTTATTTTGCTAGTTTTCTCACATCATATTGCCACCAGTAAAAAAATTATATTTTTTCTTAAATATCATACACAATTCAGACTATTTTTTATAAAATATTCTCATAGTAATATGATCTTTCCATAACTGTATTACTAATCTCTTTCCTTCTTTATTCCATTCTTTCTCATTTATCCTTTTTATTTCTTTGCCTATTTTTATATATTCCTTGTTTTCTTTTATCTCAAGCCATATTGCAAAATGATCAGAAAATCCTGTTTCAACTACCTCCCTTTCTCCTAGAACTAAACTTTCTGATACTATAAAAAAAATCTATTTCAGTTCTAGACATACCACAGAAACAAAAAGTGCTCATCCAAAATGGCTCCCACTCACAACAATGAGTAGGAGAAATTCCCTGATGCCTTGGCTAAATTTCCCCAGTAGTATAAAATACCACTCCGCGTCTCCCCTGAAAGGCTACTAACCTAGTGGGACTAACCTAGTCAACAAAGAATAAATAACAATAAGAACGGGGGACTTCACCCAGACAAGTGAGCACTAGTGCTGTTTATGTGTTAGATGGAAGAGAAAATCTGTATTGCTAAGGGGATTAAACAAATACATTTTATTTTTGCTTTCTCTTTTTTCCCCAATAAATCTGTATCTGATTTGGGGCACTGTACTTTGAAATAAATGCCTGATATTGGATCTATGGATATTTTTAAATGTATAAAAACATAGGAATTTTAATGATTCAGCTCATGTGTATTTGTTTTTATCTTATTCTATATTCACATGCTTATTTTCATTCCCCCCTACTCATTTCACATATCATCCTCTCCATGAGTAGTGCAGATAACTTAATATTTAATTTCTTCCGTTAGTATTATGAAGACATACTATGAGTGAGAATTAAACTTTAATTGGGCTATCACCCTAAAAATTGGAAATACTTTGACATAATTACAATACTAAATCTTAATTCTGCAGTCAAGTCCTTATTACCTGCTGCTGACAGAAGTATTAGCTTTCATCCCAGATTATCCATAAAGAAAACTGTGTCAGTCCGTTAAATCAAAGTCTCAACTAATTCCCACATCTCAAGTAATGCTGGCCATAGTAGGTAAGCCACAAACAGACACTGTAAAGACTTTATTAGTTAAGTGCTTTCATTCAAAATTAAGAACTTATTCAGAACAGCATTAAACAAACTCTTTCAGTTTTCATGATCAGATCACTTTTTTAGGTGTATTTAAATAAGTGTCTACTTGTGTTGGTGGCTTACCTGTTATGGCCAGCATTACTTGGTTTGTCTACTGCAGTTACTGTAGATCAGTTTGTGTGTGTGTATATATACTTTTAAGAAGCTATCCAAGTGTATAAATACTGAGCACGTGCAAGCTAGACTGCCATTTTGTAGTTAGCTGTTGAGATGTAAGCATGTCTGCATGTAAGGTCTGTCTGCTAACTAGTTTGTTCATATTTAATGATGCCGCTATCCATCCTGATGTGTTTCTATATATTAAACCGTCTAAACGAAAACCCCAGCCTTCTTGTTATATGTGTTAGAGAAGAACAAGAGACATGGTGTCAGAAACAGCATGTCTAAAGGACAAGAAATCAGAAACCGGCATATCCAAAGGGCATGAAGTAGAAGGCGTCTTAGGTAAAATGACCAGAGGCACTTGCTTAGAACCGGAGAAATATAGACAAGCAGATCATCCCTAAAATGTGCAAACTTTGTAAAACAGGTAGGAAATTAATTTCAGGTATTAAAACTTGCTCAGCACTATTTATTTTCATATAATATGAAACAAGGTATACAGACTACTCTAAATGATATCTGCATAAACAAATATGTAAATATTGACAAAATATTTGAATTACTACGGAAAATATTTGAAATAAAGTCCAAATTGCATAAAACAAATAAAATAAAGGGAAACTACTGCATTTTCACAAACCATGTATTTTTCATATTAAGCAAAGATATCCATGTTATCAGAGGTATACAAGGTGTGCACGTTTGTCCAGTATTACAGTAAAGCGATTTCACAAAGTACAGCCATTACAGGGCATATTTCGCTAAGTACAGTATTTTGAAGAGTTTATTGTGCATTTGAATGTTATTACACGCTCACAAAACCGTTTGTTTGTAAATAATTACAAGACCCATATTTTCACTGTGTTTGTGCATACTTTTTTGGACCTGGCAGACAGACTTCAAAAACCCAGTTCACTTGTGTTTGACAGTAATATTGCTGAGAACTGGAAAGTGTTTGAGCAAAAGTATGACATTTTCATACATTCTGCATTTTCTGATAAAGATGATTGTACAAGGTATTTATTCTACTTAATTTAGCTGGGTCAGAAGCCATAGAAAGAGAATGCTCATTTGTACAGGTACCTGCTATCTATACCGGAGAAGGGAAAACCATCACTTTGTTGTACTAGCTGAGTTACGGGAGGACCCTGAGTGCTTAATACGTACATTTAGAGAAGTATGTAACCCCCAGACAAATGTTACAATGAAAAGGCACTTATTTTATACGAGGCATCAAAAGCCTGGTGAAACTTTTACAGCATATATAACTGACCTGAGAAATAAGGCTAAAGCATGTAGATTTGGTGATTTAAGGGATGAATTGATAAAGAACAGACTTGTGTGTGGTGTAAAAGATTTTGCTGGGATAAATATTTTGCTTTGTGACAGTGATTTAACTTTGAATAAGGCCATTGAGATTTGTCAGATATACGAGCTAGCAGAAAAGCACAGAAATATGCTTACAAATGAGAACAGCTCTAGGAGGCGCAGCGATAATGCTCATGTTGATAGTATGCAGCACCTTACTAAAAGAAACAGGCTCAAGAACATGGCAGCAACTGTATCCCCTGCAGCACTCACTGGTAAACCCCAGAGCTTTCCAGCAAATTCCAGAGTTTGCACAGTCTCAGTGAAGCATAAGAGTGAGCCAGCAAACTCAAAGCATGGGCCCCAGCCCAGTTTCATTGCCAACTGCTGTAACTGTGGTGGAAGCCATGAATCTCAAAGGGAGAAATGTTTAGCTTTTGGTCAACAATGCAACAAATGCATTCAATGGAATCATTTCAAAAGGTTTTGTAAATCAAAAGGCCCACATTATTTTATTAAAAGGGAACATTTTAAGAAAAGTGTTAGTCAGGCAGTGGCAATTCTACTCTTTATATTGATGGTATGTCAGTGCTTCATGAAATGGTCAGTGCAGTTGATTTAAGGGCAAAGAATGAAGTATTTTGTACTGCTCAGATAAATGGCAAACCCACAGAACTCAAAGTTGATACAGGTTCCAAGTGCAATGTTATACTAGCAGAAACATTTGCCAGTGTGTGTAAAGGTGAAAGGCTTGATTTGGCAAGGTGTACGAAGCTTTTTGCTTATTGAGGTGCAGAAATTCAAACCGAAGGCTCAGTAGTACATTCATGTTACTCTGCTGGAAAAAGCTACAACTTATTATTTTATGTGATCAAGAGGCATGTCCAGTCATTACGGCAGAGAGACAGTTTGAAAATTGGACTTCATTCATTTAATAAGGAAGTTCATCATGTTAGCTTGAAAGACCACTACTCTAATTTTGCCCATTACATTTTTTCTACCTATACTGATCTATTTGAAGATGAACTAGGCAAGCTTCCAGTTGTGTTCTCTATGAAGGTAGACCCACAGTTCAGTCCAGTTGTCAGGCCAACACGTAAAGATGCAACAGCCATGCAGTACAGAGTTAAGGCAGAGTTAGATAAAATGGTACGACAAGGTGTGACTTGTCCAGTTGAAACTCCAAATGAATGGGTATCTTCCATGGTGGTAGCTTATAAGAAAAGCTCAGATGACATCAGAATATGTACTGACCCACAAGATTTGAACAAAGCATTAAAAAGAACTCATCATCAAATGCGCACAGTTGAAGAAGTCACAGTCTTCGTGCCAAATGTCACTATTTTTTCTGTCTTAGATGCAAATAGTTCATTTTGGCAAATTCATCTCGACAAGAAATCATCATTGCTCACTACTTTTAGTAGTGCGTTTGGCAGGTACAGATTTTTGAGAATGGAATTTGGGATAAATTCTGCAAGTGAAGTATTTCAACATGCAATGGAGCAAATTTTTTCCGGGCATCCTTGTGCTATTATAGTAGATGACATACTGGCAGGAGGTTGTGATGAGGCAGAACATGACAGAAACCTCAGAAAAGTCCTGTAAAGGGCATGTCAAGTGAATATTAAGCTCAATGCACTGAAATGCAAGTGAAAGGTACAAGAACTTACTTATGTTGATCATTTATTTATAACTACAAGCCTACGAATAGACCCTTCAAAGCAAACAGCTATTCTTGAGATGCCAGCACCAGACAATGTTCAAGCCCTGCAATGTTTTCTTGGCATGGTCAACTACTTAGGTAAGTTCATTCCAGACTTGAGCCAACTTTCAGCACCACTCCAAGAGCTGACATGTAAAGATGTATCCTGGTCTTGGTTAGAGCAACACCAAAGAGCATTTGAAGTCCTGAAACACAGAATTGTTAGTCGACCAATACTCAGATACTATGATGTTCACAAGCAAGTAACACTTTCCTGTGATGCTTCGAAATTTGGTCTCTACAAGAGGATCAACCTGTTAATTACGCATTAAGAACTCTTACCCAAACTGAGATGCAGTATGCACAGATCAAGAAAAAGCTTTTGGCAATTGTGTTTACATGTTTGAAGTTCCATGATTATGTTTATGGTAGACTTATCCAGATCAAAACGGATCACCGACCATTAGTCACTGTCTTGAGAAAACATATGCATTCAGCCCCAGTCAGACTGCAATGTATGATGCTGAGATTGCAAAATTACAATTTCAATCTTGTCTACAAGAAAGGCACACTTCTCTATCTTGCTGATACATTATCCCTATCACCCAGAAATACCACAGAACAGCATGAGAATGAGAACCTTGATTTTGAAGTCATGGAAATGAGAAATTTTTCTTCCACACGTCTTGATGAGTTAAGAGATCACACAGCCACAGATCCCATTTTAAATGGAGGATCCATGGGCAGACGAGCTGAAATAGCCAAAAAAATTAACCCTGATAGAAGAGCAAGAAAGGCCATAGGTAACTCACACAAATATTGTAAAACCAGAAAACAACTAGCACTGAATGGCTTCTGGTTATGCTGTTGGCACTAACTAGAAAACCTTTTACATTTGCTAATATATGATTTTCTGGTAGCCTCCATTAGTACCTGCTGCATGTCCTCAGTAAACAGATGTCTAAATGGAATTAACACCCTATCATCCAAGCAATCATTTAAAATTGTTTGAGGGTGGGGTGTATCAAACACCCCTGATCTTGTGTGACTAGATCCATTCTGTGAGTAAACTTGTGATAATTGTCCCTAGCCATTGCGAAAAGAGGAGAGAAACACTGTTGCCTGGACCAGAATGAGGTTACTGTGATGATCTTATGGAAATTATTTCTGAATATTGAGAAGTACTCTGCATATCAGAGGAAAGGGTGGAAAAACATACATGGACATTCCTGTCCAAAGGAAGGAAAAGGCATGTATCTTACATGTGTTCTTGAATGTAGTCCTGTAGCAGAATCCTGCCAGTTGATTGTTCAGAGAGGAAGCAAACAGGTTGGCTTGAGAAGCTCCCCACAGATGGGTTAAATCTTGGATGACCCCTTAATCTAGTTGTCGTTCATGAGTGTCCTACCTTGTCCTGCTCAGCTTGTCTACCACACAGCTTTGCTCTGATGGAATGTAGGATACCGAGAAAGACAAACTAAAAACGCCAGTCCGCAGAGACTCCAACCATAAAGTAACCACTAAATTTACACATGTCAAGCAACAATTAAGTGCAACTTGTCACAACAATTTGATAAGATAAGCACTTTCATTTTACTACAAAACTTCATCAGATACAGCAAAACACTAAAAATCAACTTAAATAATCAATCTAATCAAATCACGTGACAGCCAAGCCCCAAAGACATAGTAAAAAATTAAAGCAACATACCTAACTTGGGTCTTTATAATAAGTTAAAACATAGACAGTAAATTTAAAAAAAAAAAAAAAAAAAAAATATATATATATATATATATATATATACATACAGACATATATACACACACACACACACACACACACACACACACACACATATAAACTGTTTATAATATATAAATTGTATTATCTAACCAGTGCTTTTAGCTTCACTTACATGCTAAGGCATTATGTACCTTATTTTTCTTGACGTCATAAGTATGTTTATAATATATAAAATTGTATTATCTAACCAGTGCTTTTAGCTTCACTTACATGCTAAGGCATTATGTACCTTATTTTTCTTGACGTCATAAATATGTTCGTAAACTCGGTCTCTGAGTTTACATTGTGTCTTTCTGATATAATATGCGGGACATTGTTGACACATTGAGGCATAAGCACCAAATGACTGACAATTAAGTGCACCTTGTATTTTAAAAACAAAACCCTTAATTGTAAACTGTTCACACACCAAGACAGAGATACAAGTGGAACATCGACCACACTTGTTCATTTTAAATGACTTATGACTTTTTTTAGCCTTATAACCAAAACTTTTGACAATGTTCTTTAGGTTCTGATCTTTTTTGTATACAATGTATGGTCTATCAACCACTTTAGTTAAGATATACTTGTCATCAACTAAAATAACCCAATTTCTTTCAACAATTTCTTTAGCAATATAACCATCTTGTGTGTTTTACTGTATCTGATGAAGTTTTATATTAATAAAATGAAAGCGCTCATCTTATCGAATTGTGATGAGTTCTACATTATTATTTCTTGACATTTGTAAATTTAGTGGTTACTTTACCATCGGAGTCTCTGTGGACTGGCATTTTTGTTTTTTATGGAATGTAGGATGCTTGAAGAGTGAGACTGTGCTGTGAAGCTATATCCCAAGCTGTCATGGCTAGTCAGAAAAAGGGGGTATGACCCGATTACCCCTTGCTTCATGATGTACTACACAACTGTGGTACTGTCAGTAACAACTTGAAGAGATCCAAGGAACCAAAGATGATTCATAGAATTAACAGACTTGATAAGGAGAAACATTTCTTTTATATTTATGTGCACGCATCTGTCCTTGGTGTCTCACTTATCTTGCCCTTTTATTCCTACTGAAACTTCTCCCCAAGCAAAGTCCGAGGCTACTGTGGTGACTGTTTTGGAGCAGAGAGTGAGAAGGGCAGACCTGGATTTAGGGCTATATGCTATCTCCACTAAATGATTTCTCTTCTGACCACCCCCAGCAATGGGATTTGAAAAGACAAAGTATGTTGGTGGTGGAACAAGGGAAACTTCAGATAACATTGTATCTTAATCCTAGCAAGGCTCCACATGAGAATCGTAGATGCTATGAAACCCAAAATCCTGAGGTATTCCATTGCAGTGACTGAAGTCTGAGTGGAAAACCTTAGAAATAGATCTAGACACAAACATTTTTTTTTCCCTGTGGAAGAAAAGCTCTTTGAACTGAGTTGTCTAGCAGTCTTGTGTGGAGTCAAAAAATACTTTTGAATGTTCTTTTGGAAATCCCAGCTTGTGAAAAAGACTCTGCAAAGATAAGCAATTCATCTAAATATGGAACATGTGGATACACTTTGGCTCCACTAGTTTTAACTGGAGCTAGACACTTTGGACTGTCCACTGCACCAAGAGTGTTCTCAAACAGTAAGGCAGATAACAGATCATGTGATCTAGATACACAAAACCTTAAATACCTGAATTCTGGATGAACAGGGATGTGATCATAATAATCTTTTAAGTCTAGTGTTAACAGGAAACTTACATGAGGGAGAAGAGGTAACAGATTATAAAATGACAGCATTTTGAACTTGGGCACTATCACAAACAGGTTTAGGAAAGAAAGATCCAGAACTGGTCTCCAAGCTTCTTCGTTCTTTGGCACTTAAAACATTCTTATATAAAAAAACATTTCCCAAACTGGGGAGGAGGAACTGGCTTTATCACTCCCCGAGACAGCATGTGTTGTAGGACAGGGGGCAAAAGAGGAGTCTGGTCTGGTGGTTAAGGATTACCCCCTGGAAAAGAGGGATTTCCTTGCATTGCCATCTGTAATGTTGACAAATGATATTCAGCACCCACTTGTCTGAAACTATCTGTTGTCAAAGAGAAAAGTGAAGATTCAAACTTTCTGGTAGAGAAAACTGCCAGGGTTTGGGGGGGGGGGACAACATCTCAAACAGTCATTCTGACTTGTTAGTCTCTCCTTGGTTTTAGGGGTTCCTGAATTCTTTTAAGAAACCTCTGCCATTTCTTCTTAAACATCTACTTACTCACATTTTGGTGAGACTATTTATTTTGTTTTTTGCTGAAAATGGATGAAGAGAATCCTTAGAAAATTTGGCAAAGGAGGGATATAAATCTTATAGATTCCCTGTATCAACTTAATCATTTTGTAACACTTTTTGATAACATCTCATTTTTCATATCATCTGCATGGTTCCGAGAATGCAGCCAGGTAAACCTCCTCAAAACAGTACTGGTGGCCATAGCCCTGTAAGAATTATCAACTGGGAAACACACACACACACACACACACACACACAGTAAACGGCTGAGACCTGTGAGATGGAAGAAACTAAATTATTTAAGGCAGATATTTCCTAACAAGAATAAATAAAACATTCCTCATACTTTCACAATTAGTCAGAATAAACTTTAACATACTAGCCTGACAATTCAAAATTCTGAAAACAAAGGTGGAGAAGCATACATTTTCCCCATAATTATCAATTTTCCTATCCTAGTCAGAAATAGTAGGATTGGAATTAACCAAATGTTTAGCTGTAGTAGGATTAACTTGAGCTACAACTATTGCATCAAGTTTGGGATGAGTGTTTACAAACTTAAAAGGTTAAGGAACTTTATACATTTTTCTGTCTTTTTAGGGGCAACAGGCTATCAGGAAAATTGCAGACTGTGACACATATCCTCCAGAGCTGACAGAACTGGGGGAAAGGAGGCAGGTTCTGGAAATCCCTTCTGTAACAGCTCATAGTATTTTCTGAGGGACTGAGAAAACACAGTGTTTCTCACTGAAAATATTGGCACGTTTTGGAAATAGTCTCAGAGAAAGATAAACCCCACAGAGAGAATCAAAAAACGAGTTTCCTTTGAGTCAGAATCAGACAACTGAGAAGAAAACCCTGTATCTGTCCCTTCATCTTTCTGACTAGATTCACAGCCTTGAATTGCTAAAGGAGGTAATCTGTCTTTCTTTCTTCAACCAGAAACCACTTTAAAAGCTTGATCAATGGCAGGAATAACTCTGAGCTACTCAGACCCTGTAAACTACTCCTAAGGAAATTTTAGGAGGAGTGGATACATGTTTAGTTTTCTCTTTCACTTGACAAGAAAAATGGGGCCAACCATGTTATTAATGGCAGCAGCAGCTTTCCCAGGGATGTGCACATCATTCTGACCAAACAGGGGCGTCTTCCCTGTTCCTCTCCCCAAGCCTGACAAGAGTGACTCTCGCTTGCCAGTGACGGAACCCCAAGAGCTGCAGAGGATGTGGCTAACCCCAGTCCATAGTGACTGTAGGTGGTACACCAGAGGGATATGGAGTAAAAGCTGAGTGGTCTGAGGAACAGGTTATGGTCACCGCACAGTCACCCACTCATATGTCTCAACCTGTTAGCTCAAGAAATCTGGACAAAGACTAAAAAAATGGGGGAACAAAGGCCTAAATATTACGCTAGATTTTAAATATTGTTCTTATAAATGCAGAAAGTTGCTAGAATAACCGAATTTGTGGTAGCATGCATTTTCTGAAGCATATGAAGCCTGAAACTCAAATGTATGTCCTTAATTAGTGACTTCAAACCTCAGTTATTTGCCAGAAAACCACAAATGTTATAAGTAAAGATCAAAAATATAAGGCAAATATCTGGACATTCTGTGAAAACCTAGACAACTGAGAGGTATGCATCCACCTGTGATGGAGGCAAAACACTAACCTGCTGTAGTGCAAAGGCTGTTTGCTTAAGTTTTTCTTTTTGCAGCTAGAAGAAGGACCAACCATGGGACAGGTAGTTTGTGCAACAATCAAACCTCAAAGTGTGTGTGTGTGTGTGTGTGAGCTACTTTGGCAGGATCACGAAACACTGGTTGGACAGAGAGGGTGCTGGTGGTTTTGGCTTGGCCACTCAGCTGAGATCTGAGCCCTATAGCTGTGCCTGTGGGGAGTCTTATTGGGGATCTGGAGAAATCAGCCCCAGACTGACTGTGATCTCTGTGTGCTCTAAACAGAAATTGTACTTTAGTGTAATTGTCATCCTCCCAGTATGTACATTCCCCTCTTGCAGGGGGTGAAGATTGAGGCTCCTTGATTACTGAGCCAGTGCAGGGGTGTCAAATATTAATTGGTTTGCAGTCGTGGGATAGCCACATCACATATTAATTGTCTTGCAGTGGTGTAGATATTGAATTCTTGTAGCCTGTAAACAGTGGTCACCAAGGAAGGCGTTTGTACTCAAATTCAGCCAAAGAGTGAGCATTCAGAGGTTCACATTACAACTGTTTTATTTTATTTTTTCTGTTAGTTTAGCTAGTCAGAGAAAGCAATCCAGCATGTCAGCAGAAGAGTATGGCAAGCTGACAGCGAGCCAGTTGGCTGAGATGTGACTGGTGCATGGCAACATGGCAACCTGACTAAAGCAGACATGACTGCAGCTTTAGTCACAGAACAGCAACCAGGACGACAACCAGGCTGGCCTTGGAGATGTACAACTCTCAGAAATTGGACAGTTCAACCTTTCCACAGAGGACTTAAAAATCCATCTAGAGTTAAATAGACTTGAACTGGAGGCCAAACGTCTGGAAATAGAATCAGCAGAGAGACTGCAGCAGGAGAAGCACATGGAATTAGAAGCAGCAGAGAGACTGAGGTGTCTGGAAGCTGAAGAGAATGAGAGGCAACATGAAAAGGAGATGCTGACTCTTCGCCAGGGTCATAAAGGTGATAGAGAAGGGAGTAACCTAACCCCAGAAGCAACAAAGGTCAGTAAATGTCTTTCACAATTTACAGAGGGGGAACATTTTGATAGTTTCAATCATATGTTTGAAAGGGTATGTAAACAGAATAATGTTGACCAAGGGCTCTGGGTATGGTTCCTGACCCCCTTACTCCATGGTAAAGCTGTAGCTGCTATTTCTAAATTGTCTGATACTGACTGCTTAAACTATAATGCTGTAAAAAACTGTATTTTAGAATGTTTTAAGCTAACGCCTGCAGCTTATAGGAAATGAGCATAGATGCAAGGCAGATGAAAGTGTGTGTGTGAATATATTGCTGAGTTAAGCACTTATTTTCATAGGAGGGTGAGTGGGTGTCAGGTTACCACTTTTGAAGGGCTGGCAGACCTTTTGGTGAGAGAACAAGCCCTTAGCACTTTGTCTGAGGACATGAGAATCTGGTTAGCTGATAGACAATGCAAGAGTGCAGATTAGTTGGGGAAGAAAGTCGACCTATACCTAGCAAGCAGGGTATCACTGCACAGGAAAGGGACACCCGGTGCTGCTCATGGGTCTAAGGGAACCCATGGTGGGCAGCTCAGGCTGCCCCAAAGGCATCCGCCAGTAGCAGGGGAAGCCACTAGTCCTATTACACATCCAGGACCAAGGGTTAAATGTTTTGAATGCAACCAGTGGGGCCATGTAGTATATAGATGTCCACGGAGGCAAGGTGGGGAACAAAAGTAGGGAGAGCCAGTAAGTGGGAATGACAAAATGCCAGCATTAAGTTGTCTCGAGACAACAAGGGTAGTAAACTACCACAAGAGGTTATATCCTATCTTAGTAAATGGGAAAGAAGCCATTGCTACGACAGAGGCAGCCTCTGACCTAACCATTGTGAAGCCTGCAATGGTTAAAGAGGAGCACAACTTGCTTGGGCAGTCTACTTCAATCAGAGCTTTAGGAGGCACCCCCATTCCAAATACCTTTGGCTAGGGTTCACCTTGACTGGGAGGGTAGAAAGCCAGCTAGTAGGTGTGTCTGAGGATATCCTTGCAGATGTCCTGATAGGGAACAATTCTGATAATGCAGTACCTTGTCTGCATGCATTGACATGCAGTCAGCCTTGGAGACAAGCATGTGGGTCTGGTAGCCTGGGGAAGACCCAGGCAGACCGCACACTTGCAGCCAGGACTGGTGAGGTGGTTACTTCAGGGAGAGGAGCTACCCTGTTGCAGTGAGACTGAAGGTCAGCCACAGCTGCTTGTGGGTACTGATGTACCCTTGGGCAGAGTGACTACAAGGGCAGAGATGAGTAGTGATAGTACCCAGGCTGACAGCCAGGCACCTCTGTCATAGGATACCAGATTTCCTGTGGAAGGGGAGCTGGGAAGGGCTACAAAGAGAGAACTGAGACAGGCTCAGCTCTTAGACTCTACATTACAAGGGCTGAGGGAGGTAGCCAGTGAGGCATCTGATTCTCAAAGGAAGGGGGAATCTGTATACTGGGACAAAGGGTTACTGTATAGAGAGTGGACCCCTGAGCGAGGGCTAGAGATGGAGAGAATAAAGCAGTTGGTAGTGCCCAGAGTCTACCATCTGGCACTTTTAGCCATAGCCCATGATAGTCCCTTTGCAGGTCATATGGGCATAAAAAGTAGAAAGCGACGTATTATGCAGAACTTTTATTGCCTGGGATTTCCAGAGATGTAACAGGGTACTGCAGGACCTGTGAGCAGTGCCAAAAGGTAGGCAAGGCAATAGACAAGGTGAAAGCTCCTTTGATGCCTTTGCCTGTGACAAAGGAGCCATTTCAGAGGGTAGCTATGGATACTGTGGGACCTCTGAGTACCCCAAGTTCCACAGGTTAAAAGTATATCCTAGTGGTAGTAGATTAGGCTACCAGATACCCTGAGGCAGTGGCTCTGTCCTCCATTGAGGCAGAAAAGGTGGCAAATGCTTTGTTTGAGATTTTCAGCAGGTTAAGTTTTCCAAAAGAAATACTGACTGAAAGAGGTGGGAATTTCACATTAGACCTGCTGGCTTGTCTCTGTCAGTACTGTAGGGTGAAACACCAAAAGACCACCCCCCTACCATCCCCCAGACTAATGGTCTGGTTGAGTGGTTAAACTCTACACTCAAGATGATGCTATGGGCATTTGCAGACTAGTTCAAGATGGAGTGAGACAAACATCTGCCCCATCTATTCTTTGCTTACAGAGAGGTTCCCCAGGAATCCACAGGTTTTTCACCCTTCGAGTTGCTATATGGGCATAGGGTGAGGGGACCTCTAGATTTGGTTTGTGATGAGTGGGAGGGTGAGTGTGAATCCCACAAAAGTCTGTTGTGGCGTATGTCCTAAACCTTATGACAAGGCTCAGGGACTTGGTGGAGGAGAACCTGGCAGAAGCCCAACAGCAGAAAAGGTTTAGTATGACAGGAATGCCCCAGCTAGAGAGTATGCTGTAGGGCAGCAGGTAATGGTTCGCATTCCTGTCAGACATAACAAGCTGCAGGCAGCTTGGGAGGGACCCTATAAAGTGGTAAGGAAGGTCAGTGATGTTAACTACATGGTAGAACCGCTAGGCAGGAAGCAAGAGCACAAATTGTACCATGTTAACATGATGAAACCTTACCATTATAGAGAAGCCCTTGTACTTAGTATTTGCAGTGGATGGCAGGAGGAGTCTGAGGGGGGATCTGGTGAGTGATCTCCTCAGTGAGGCTCGGACTGACACCTCAGTGGAAGGGCTAGCAATGTCCTAGCAGCTATCCCCTACACAGGTTTGAGAAATCCAAGCAGTGTTACAGGATTTTGGGGGCATGTTCACTGGGAAACCAAGGTGCACCCATCTGGTGCAGCACCATGTAGATACATGATCCCAAAGGCCTATTAAGAAGGCCCCTTATACGGTGCCTGAGAGAGTCAAACATTAAGCCCAGTAAGTGTCAGGCGGGTATGGCAGAAGTCTCCTACCTGGGACATAGGGGCAGGCCATGCCTGAATGGCTTCCACTTTGGCAGGCTCTTGCCTGATCTTACCAGTCCCCATTCTGTTACCAAAAAGCAGGTGAGGGCATTCTTAAGGACAGCAGGGTACTACAAAAAGTGTGTCCGTAATTATAATACCATAGCTGCTCCCATCACAGACCTGACAAGGAAAATGAAGCCAGATTAAAGTAGTGGGGACCCCAGCATGTGAGCAGGCATTCCAGAAGCTTAAAGGAGCTTTGGGAGGACCCCTGTGTTAGCCATTCCAGATTACAGCAAATAATTTGTTGTGCAGGTGGATGCTTCAAACCATGGGGTGGGGGCTGTACTCAGCCAGGTCTCCTAAGAGGGCGAAGAGCACCCAGTGGTATATCTCAGTCATAGGCTGCAACCCAAGGAGGAATGTTATGCAGCTGTAGAAAAGAAATGTCTAGCCATAGTGTGGGCACTACAGAAACTTCAGCCTTATCTGTATGGAAGGAAATTCACTGTAGTTACAGACCACAATACCTTAACATGGCTACATCAAGCCAGTCAGCAAAATGCCAAGTTACTAAGGTAGAGCCTAGGATTGCAAGCATATGATATGACAGTGCAGCACTGCAGTGGGGTTAGCAATGCCAATGCAGATGGGCTCTCAATACAGGGAATGGGGTGAGGTATTCCCAGACAGTCAACCCTCTCAAGCAACATTTCTCAAGGGTCACTTGAAAAACTAACTTGAGTTTTTAGGGGGGGAAGAAGTGTGACAAAGGTAAATACTGCCAGCCCAGCTATCTGGAATTTTGTAAATAATTCTATGTCATTTGTGAATATGATATAATTTATACAGAAATGTGTGTAAAGTACTGAGCTAAAATGTAACCACAGCATGCCCTATTGGAATAGAACAGGAATGTACCTGCAATATTGTGACTGTTTACATGTGTTTAATTGAAACTGGAACACAGGAGTTTAACTTGAAAAAAATCAAAGAAAATAGTTGAAATTACATTTTTTTTTATAATTACTGGGCCATAAACAGACTACATTATCTCTCGGTTTCAATGCAGTAGCAGACAAAATGTCTAGAGCTGGAAGTTTTTTTGTATACTCTTGAAAGATAGGTACTTATTGTGTTTGTGATGCAGAAGTGTTTTAAGATTTCAGGGATCTGCAAACATCTGAGAGATATGTATTTTTCACAGACAGAGAGAGAGAGAGATGCTAAAATTCTGTTAGTTTCGGACAATAGGGGTTTAGCTTGGAAACTGAAAGTCAGGTGACAAAAAGTGATGTCATCCAAGCTAACCCAGCAGTAATACTTCATATTAATTTAAGAGCTCACTCAGAGAGAGAGTGCATTTTGTATTTTGTCTTTGACCAGGAAATATCCACTCATCTGCACTTGACAAGTTTTTAGGGCATAGTAACTATTTCAGATTCAGATAGGAATATAGTAAAGTGTAGCTTAGATGTTTTCTTTATTTATTTGAGACTGTCCTGCAATGTTGTTTTAAGTATTTCCTGTGCTTTTGAACTCTGAAGTAACTTATTACTTACTGAGTATTGTCTTGTTCTTTTATTATTAAATATATTTAAACCTTTTAATTGTGGCTGGTCTGTTTAGAGATATTTAAGCTCATAGAGAACTTGCATATCTATCTGGTGACACTGTACAGGCCACTCCTAAATAGCCTTGCTCTTGGTCAAACTACCATTTGGATTAATAGTAACACTACACAGTAGGATTGGGCACCCTTTGTTAAGGACCTTAAAGTAGCTGAGAAGTAGTGACTGGTGGCAGTTGGAACTACCTTACAGTCTGGGCAGTAGGGGTATAACTAGTAAACCTGTGCCAGCCTTTCCCAGTTGTATAAATCAAACCTCAAAGTGTGTGAGTGTGTGTCCGCTACTTGGGCAGGGACACGAAGCACTGGTTGGACAGAGAGGGTGCTGGAGGTTTTGGCTTGGCCACTCAACTGAGATCTCAACCCTACAGCTGTGCCAGTGGGGAGTCTTATTGGGGATCAGGAGAAACCAGCCCCAGACTGACTGTGATCTCTTTGTTCTCTTAAAGATAATTATACTTTACTGTGTGTGTAGTTGTCATCCTCCCACTGTGTACGTTCCCCACGGTTGCCAGTGGTGAGGATGGAGGCTCCATGACTACTGAGCCAGTGCAGGGGCATCACAAATACAATAAACATTTTTTTAAAATGTGGAAGACTACCCCACATAAAAGTTATCTGCCTAGCAAAGGAACAGCAAAAGCCGACCATCAATCCCTGAAAGCCCATAGAAGAGCATTCTTTTCAATGCCAGGAAAGCTCTGAAGGGCTTGTCACCCAAAACTTTCTTTTTAGTCAGCTTAGATAGAGGTGACTGATGGTTTGGGTGTGCGTAAATTGCCCTGAATCGTTGGAATCTGGCCGGCTATCATATAATTGGTGGGATATTACCCATGTATCTTAGCCTACTGCAACAGTGATCAATATGATGAACATCTATATTTACTCCAAGGCTTTCAGGTCCAGCTTAGAAATCAGCATTCAGCATTCCTCTCATGCTTTTTATATCAACATTATATCCACCACTCTTCCTATGTGATATTTCTGTAACTTGTGTTCAATGGGAAGTGAAAAAGTATAAGCAGAATATTGTATCTCACACTACTGATTAAAGGCATCACTTGCATGTTGCACAAAAGTATTTACTTTCTTACTCTGAATCCAAGATATCTACAATTATGTTATGCCTTCCATAAATGAAGTCTGGCTAGCCTTCCCTGTTTGATAAGATTCCTTACTTCATAAATGAGGGAGAGGGAGTATTCATTAAAACTAAACATACATGTATAGGTTATTAATCATGGAGAATAGCCTGTATGCACTTTCCTTGGTGGTTAGTATAGCATTTATGGGTTAAACACAAGTGATGAATGTGGACAATCTACTCACTCTGCCTCATATGCCTTGCAGCCGCTAGCTATATTGCAGAACTGGTACAAAATTTTATTATGAAGGCTACTGGTTTCCTGAAGACTGTTTTCAGCAGAGGAATAAATCACAGGCTCTGTACTCAATGTGAAAACAAAGGGGCAATGTGAATGAGTAGTTATGGTGGGAACATGTGATTCAACCTCAAAGTAAACTCCATTTGTAGCGCAATGATCTAAAGTTAATTTCTAATGCTGATTTTCAAAGTTCTGCTGCTGCTGTTTGCCGCATTCAGAATGTAACAAGCAGGTGGTAAGATAAAACTTGATGCAGGCAGCGGTTATCAGTCCTCTAGGTACCACGGTCAGCCATGGGAAAACAGGAACATGTCCTGAAGCAGCCCCTCAGAGTCAGCAGTCCAACTGGTACGAAACATCTATGTATAATGTTTGTAATACAAAAGGTAGCCATGTAAGCTAGTGGTAATGTATACTGCAGCAGTGATCTGCATTCTGAACTTCCTTTGGGGGTAAGGATTCATCACTAGCTTATAAAATGGAACCTATTGTCTCAGCGCTAACTGTTGTGTGCCTTCAATAAGCCCTTGAAAGAAACTGTTAGCATCCCATCTTTTAAGCTGACTGACTGATTAGAATAAGGGTCATTTGTCCACATAATAGTTCCTAACCTACACAGGAGTTTTTAAGTAATATAGCTTATTTTATGTCACAGCTCCACTCCAATAGTACTATGTTGCTAGTACTGCATGTTTCCTCTTTTTTAAGTGCAGAGCTTATTTTCCCATTGTTAAACAGTGCAATGTAAAATGCCATAACTCCAGGAAGTATTCACTCCCTTCATGTCACACAGCTACAGTCATGCAGTTAGAGAAGCACATTTTTTGCCTGATTTCCCTGAATCCTAGTCACCCAGTGGACCCATTTGTTCACAGGGTGAAATCCCGACTTCTCATTCTTTTCCTAGGGCAAAAACAAGCAAACTGGTGCCAGGGCCATCATACTCACATTTTTAGAGATGAGTATTTGCTTGTAAACCCTAATGTCCAATGAATATGCATGTAACATCTACGGGGTTTGTGCAATGGCCAGCATATGTATGTTCACATCTCAGCATGCCATAATCAACTGTATCAGCTTCCAATGTAGACAGTACCCCTTTTGCAATATCCAGTCTTCACCAGGGATTCAACCATGGTCAATGTGCCTGGAAATACACTCTCCACTCCTTCTCAGAAGAGGGGAGGGCAGGCTCAGCCTCTTCATTCCTCTCCTTCCCTATGCCAACAGGTACCCAAATTCCTAATCAGATTAGGTCATCTGGGTTAATGTAATCAAAGTCTTATCCATTTATGCCAATAGAGACGCCTCAAAGAAGTACAGTTCAGGTATTTCAGAATGATGCTTATTGCTAGAGAAGACAGTTATGTTGTTAACAACACATATTTAATTTGATAAAATACAAAGTAAAATTTCACAGCTGCCGCCAGAAAAGTGTTATAATACCAAAAGATGCTTTTCAGAATATTTTCAAATACTGCATGTTACATCTCCGCTGCTAAAAAGTGGAATACAATACACCCTTAAATTGGGCACCTTTGAATAGTGTTCCTTAGCCTACAAAACAGCACTATGATGTTAAGAATGTGGATCATTTATTTTTAATCAACATCAACATTACACCAAAGTTACTCCTCTGTGAAAGCTTATGCTGTAAAACTTTGAGTGTTAAACTGACAGTGCAAGACTATAACTGTGAATGAATCACATGGAAGACTGATTATGTTAATCTCCAATGAAGAACATATAACCTACATCTCAGATGCAGGTCTACCTCCCTATCTGTACACTCAATGAAGAAAAATGTAACACAACTCTGTGGTAAACTCAGCTTGCTACAACTAGTATATCATTTATTGCTAGAAAGATAAATAAATGTTTAACTTCCAGCACCACACCGGCTTTTTATTCATCTTCAGCATCTCTTACACCAACAGACTGTCTATACTGCTGCTGCATTTGCTTAATTCACTTCCTTGCATAGATTATAATGTGCTAGCATATTCAGTTCATAGTTCATTCTGGTTTAAATGTATATACAGTTGTTAGACCTGATTTGTTTTTGGGTTTTTTTGTTTTTTTCATGCTGTATGGCTGTAGAGTTTCACTCTGCATTTATTTGCATATGCTAACATTTATTACATGTATAACTGCTTTAAAAGCCTGGTAATTATAACTGTATGTTATGTTAGGTTTGTGGATGATGTTTTTTTGTTGTGCGCAGGTGGGACAGAGAGATTATTTGAATTTGTTTCCTATTTAGAAGCCACAACCACCTTCTTGAAGTTCACAGTTAATTATTCTATAGAGACCATTGATTTCACAGATAAAACCTTACATAAGAAGAGAGAAGGTGGACTGGATACCAAGCTCTATAGGAAATCTTGTTGGAAGAATAGTGTACTGCACCACTCCAGTATGCATTCCCCTCACATCTTTCCCAACATAGTTAAAAGTCAGGCATTGAGGGTCTCTCGCCTGTGTACTAATAATGATAAAATGGCTGACACAATGAATGACTTGTTGCAAGGGTTTGTAAACAGAGGGTATCATGATACGCATACTTGTTCTGAGGTCAGTCTACTATGGCATGGTGAAGGGGCTCCATACTTCTCACGTAAACACAAGGGCTCTCAACATAAGTATTTTTATAGGCAAATTGCTAAACCTAAGATGTCATTTACCTTTTCTAGTAATATACAGAAGTTCTACCAAGTTATTCCGAGAAACTGGCCAATATTAATGGCCGACAGTAAGGTGAGAAATATTGTAGGTTATTGTCCTAGTTTTGTTTTTAGGAACAACAAGAATTTGAAAAGATTACTTTGCTATGGACCTAGATCTGACACCACACAACCATTGAGTAATCATGGTACATTTGCATGTGGTAAGTGCAAGGCATGTTCCTCTACTGCCTTAGAGAGTCAATACATCCATCCTAGTACTGGACATGTATTCTCACCTAGGTTTGTGGCAATCTGTAGAAGCTGCAATTTAGTATATTTGGCAACCTGCAGCTCTTGTGACTGTTTCTATGTACGTAAAACTACATGTTTGTTTAAAGAGTGTATATTGGAGCATTTGGTTAGTATTCGTAACAAAGATTTGACCAATGCATTGGCTAACCATCCTATATGACAGGGCATGATGTTTTTACCTTTAGAGCTTTACAAGTCATTAAATCTAGTAATAGGAAAGGAGATTTGAATATTTTTTTGGAAATGTTAGAAGTTAAGTGGTTATATCTCTGCAGGCACACAAACATCCAGGTCTTACTGCTGGTATTCCTTTAAAACCTGCCTTAATTAAAAGGCAGTGACTAGTTTGATTGCTTTATTGCTTAATTTTTTTATTGTTTTTATATGTTTAGATGTATATATACATATATATATATATATATATATATATATATATATACACATACATACATACATACATATATATACACACTCAGTGTTTGTGTATGTTTTAGTGGATCTGAAGAAGCGGTAACCCCGCTAAAGCGCTAATCCTATACTTTGTAATACAATTCTTTGTTTTTTATTGGAGGCTGTGTTTGGTTTGCTCACACATTTTTTATCCTTTCAAGTCATATTACATGGTGTGAGAAGCCTTTAGAAGTTGACTTGTTTATGATTTTGCTTTATACCTCTCAACTAACTAAGATTTCATGGAATGACCATATTTTTGCCTAATATTTTTGGTCTATTTTTCCATAAAATTTGTGGTTTTCTGGCCAATTACTGAAGACTGAAGTTACTAAATAAAGACAAACATTCGAGTTTCATACTTCAGAAAATAAAAGAAAACATAAAACCTGTAATTCTATCTACTTAGAAATTGTTTCTGAAAATATAGCTGGGGTGGGGATAAAATTTAAGGTTAATTTAAGAATAGGGTGGAAATAAAAAAAGGGAGATATAGTTAAGAAGTAAGAAGAATTATTTAGAGTGACTGAAATGTTGAAGTATTGCAAAATAGGAGGAATCTCACAGAATAAGAGGAGGAGCAACTGCAGAATGCTGAACAGAAAACAAGGGATTACCTCGATAATATGCATGAGTTTAGAAAGACTGCTGTTAAGCAACTGTTTTTTGATGATAACTCTAGAGCACAAAAGCTTTTAGCATGACGACTCATGCAACAGAACGTAGAAAGGGCTTGTCACCAAGCTTAGGGAGCCTGTAACAAGGAAGATAAGGGATCCTGCAGAAGTATTAGAAATATTTTGGAAATGCTATGAAAGTCTGGATAACATAAAGAAATATGGAAATCAAGAAAAGGTACAAATGGAAATGTTTATGGAAGAATTAAATATGCTAAGGCTAGAGGTAGAGGAGGCTCAATTACTGATAGTATAAGAGATGAGATAAAAATGGAGATGTATAATCAATCTACAGGAAAGTCCCCAGAAATAGATGGTATTTCTGTGGATGTTTGGAAGCTAGGAGGGAAAAATAATAAAGATTTCTAAGGTTTTGTTTAACAGTATTTTAAGAGGAGGAGAAGTACCAACATCCTTGGAAGAAAGCTGTGGTGGCTGTAATACCCAAAGAGGGTAAAGCTACATCAGATCCAGCTTCATAGGGGCCCATTTCAATACTAAATAATGACCACAAAGAATGGCAAACGTGATGCCAAAATTGATAGATATGGATCAATGTGGTTTTTTGGAGGAGAGGCAAGCATTTGACAACATTAATAGAACACTGATGATCCAGAGGGAAGCAGAATATAAGAAAATATCTTTGTTGTTGGTGGGTCTTGATGCAGAGAAAGCATCTGACAGAGTAAGCTGGCACTTTATGAGCAGGGCAATGGAAGCATTTGCATTCCCTGATAAAATTATAAGGTTGATTAAGAGGACATATGAGGGATCGGAGGTGAAAATTAAAGTGGGTGGGGGTCCTCTCTAATAATTTTTGCTTGAGCAGACGAACCAGGCAGGAGTATCCTCTCTTCCCATTGTTATTTGCATTATATTTACAACAACTGGCGAAGAAAATAAGGGACTCAGAAATTCAAGGATATAATTGGTGTGGTAGTCAAGAAAAGCTGGCTCTGTTTGCAGATGATATTATGTACATGACAAAACCAGAAAAGGACATTACAGTGTTATGGAACATATTGAAACAGTTTCAAATCTTTACATGATACAAAATTAATGAAGTTAAAACAAAGGTAACAGTAAAAAACTATATACACACACACAAATTGGTTCAGCAATATCCATATTTAAAGGAATGTGATAAAATGGAGTATTTAGGAGTATGGATTAAAAATGATTCCAGTGTGGCAGCTAAGGATATGTGGGAAGAGACTAAACAAAAGACAATACAAAAACTGAGAAAAATGGAAGCCCTGTTTTATGGACATCAATAGTAAGATACAGGCAGTGAAAATGTTTTTAATCCCTTTAGTCTTATACAAAGGTCATGCATATTTTTTATCAATCAACGTAGAAGTTGTGGACAGTAGTTAATAAACAGTTGAAGGATTTTATCTGGGAAGAGAAGATGACAAGAGTCAAGTGGGATAAGCTTATTCTTCCAATAGAACAAGGCGGATTGGTATTACTGGATTTGAAGTGGTATTTCAGAGCAACACAGTTAAGGCTCCTACTCATACCACAAGCAGAAAACTATAATTCAAAGTGGAAAGAGATGATGATGATGAAACAGGGGGTTGTTCAAGAAACAAGGAGAGACTGGGATGTTGGATGCAGACCTTTATGGAGAATAACAATAATCAAAAAGAGTATTACACCCAAAGTTGCAGAAAGTATTCTAAGAACTAAGTCAACGCTGGAATGGAGAAAGGAGATTCTGTCGATAGGGATGACTGCAATTGGGGATACAGCCAACAGGCAACAGGGGGCTAGAATTTATTGAAGAAAAACTGGAAAAGGGATAAAGGTATTGGGAGCAAATAACTAGGGAGAGAAAGGCAACTAAATGGGAAGATGCCAATAACTTATTTGGACTGCAGGTTAAGGATTGCCTTCCCTATCAAGCATTGATTGGAAAAGAGAAAGAAATAGGGGGTTCCTAAACAAAAGACCAACACTGGGAGAGTTTTTAGTAGACTCTAGAAGAGACATTGCCGTTAAGAAAGGAATAATTAGTAGAGCATATGAAATATTGGATGATAACTACAAGAATCAATCAGAGGAGGTTAGAAAAGATGGGAAAGAGAAATTGGATAAGCAATTCACAAAGAAACAATGGGGGGATATATGTATGTCTCCCAAATATGCAACAAAGTCTGGAAGATTTAGGATCTTTGCTTGGAAGTGTTTATATAAGTATTTTTATACCCCAAGTAGACTCCAAATAATTTTTCCTCACGTAGACAGCAAATGTTAGAGGTTTGATAGGGAGAGGAAGAGGTAACTAGCAACATATTTTCTGGGAGTGTAACGAGTTGGCAGACTAATGATTCCCTGCAGACTGCTCTGTCAGAGATGCTGGGTGTACAAACTGGTGTAACTAAGGTAGTGATTTGTTTGAGCTATAATACAGAATCAGAACTATCAAGACATAGTATGGCCTTCCTGAGTCTAATTATGATTACTGCAAAAAAAGCAATTACTAGAAAATGCAAAGTCTAGACCAACTTTACTAGAAGTAGTGGATATAGTAACTCAGATAAAAGAACTGGGACTGGGATCTTTAGAAAAGGGAGCAACAAATTACAAAGGAAAAAATGGAAGTGTGAGATAAATACATGCAGAAGAGGAATGGGGTTTAAAAGAAGGCAGGAAATGAACAAACTATGTAATGGTTGACTGACTGGATATATTATAAGTGATGTATAATGTTTGCAGCTACAGTTGTGTTGGCATGGTTGGTAATGTATAATGTTTGCAACTGAGATTGCGTCTGTATGGTTTATTTTCATTTATATACATGTAAGATTGCCTATGTCATACACTTTGGGACACAGGTGGACAGTAGTCTCTTCCTTTGATAATCACATCGCCACAGTGGTCAGGAAATCCTTCTACGTGACACACCTCATCACAAAAGGTTTCTCATCCAGAAAAAAAAGAGGTCATTGTTTCCCTCTACTCATCACTCATTAGATCCATTATAGAGTACAACACCCCTTTTGGTATGTACCTCACAAGACATCTACAGCAACTGGAAAGGCCGCAAAAATACCTCACAAAGAGGATTACTGGCCTCAAACAGATGCCTTACGCATACTGTCTCAAAAAACTCCAGCTTTACTCCGTCGCATATCGCCTACTCAGAGGCGATCTATGCCTAACATACAAAGCTATGTCAAACCCAGAGCTGTTGGACATGCTCCACTTAAAGAAATCCCAATCCCTCCAAGCTACACGCTCTAGGGACCTAAACCTTGTCACCACAATAAACAGAACATGCTGGAGGGATAGATTCCTGTCCCAGAGACTTCCCATACTCTGGAAAAGACTACCTATGTCAAACTGAGCTCCTCATTAGCACTCTTCAAGAAAAATCTTGATGATTGGATGGGTAATAGGAAATTCACCCCGGGGATCACTTCTGTGGTTCTGCTTGACAGGGGCACAGGAAAATAATTTTCTTGGGTGGTGAAAGCCAGGGTACCTTTTTGGCTAGGCTTGTATAGGCCCTACGGCCAATAGCCTAGTACCTACCTATGACAACTTAATAAAGAAGCTTCTTGTTTAAAAACAAAAAAGAAAAAAATTTGTTGAAGTCCCTTATTCTATGCAGTGTCTGTTCCAGAGAAAATAATATGTTCAGGCACATTGCTAAATCATTTGCAAAGGTGACAGAAGTAGCGGTAACACTAATAATTAATTTTCTATATACACCTCACTGACATATTCAGAAAGGAAGAGGCACAGAAGAATGTTTTGGGACTTGCAAGTGGATGTGCAGTTTAATTATATGAGCCACACTAACAAATTTAAACATAACAGTTATTTTCAGAATAGTTTGAAAACAGAAACTATGAAGTCTATGTTTATGAATGAAAGAAATATGCACTTGCTTTTTGACACCTAGTAACTATGCCCATTTTAAATACTCCAAGATATCAAGAAATGAAACACAAACACAGTTCTCATGAAATGGAGTTGGCCATTTCAGTTCAAAAGATCTGCTAGTTTGCTGTTGTACGGGATAATAAGGCAAACTGTATCTAAACGAAGTAGTTCCACATGGTGGAAAAAAACTGCTATAAATCAAAGCAGCACCTCATTAAAAATTAATACATTCTATTCCAACTGTTAGTAAATCCTCTGTCAGGACCCCTTGGCATTAATTTCTTGGCTCACTGGCTGCATAAGTTATGGAACAGCAGTCAGGGGGTCATGTCATTCATCATGGCTGGAATGACTGAGTTTAAACCACATGACCAAGTTTTTTTTTTGTTTATTTTCTGTTAGCCCGCACTACAGAATTGGCTGAGAGTTAACAACAATATTTGCAGTCGAGCAGGCTGCCCCCTCCTGTTCACATTACCTCTGTTTCCCATTGTTTCCTTGCAAACAATGAGCATTTAATAGTTCTTTGCAACATGTCTGTATTACTGGTACTGGTAATATGGTGCAAGTCTGCTCTGAGTGCAGACATACAGTATCTCTTAGCAATTTACTACTTACAATAAGCCACAAATGCAGCTACGACAAGAAGTAATAAAGGTGTTTTGGTCTTATGTAAAACAGTTTAAAATTAAGTGACTATATCTACACACATTTGTAAAGCTTCAGATGAAGGTGAGACAGGTCCAAAAGCTTAAGTAGTTTAATGGGCTTTCCTGCTATAATAAAAAGTTTCATGTTCCTAATTTTGTTTTCTTTCCCTTTCTTGCCATACAACATAAAGATCATATTTTCTAATAAAGGATGATTGTATATGGTTTTGGCATTATTTTATGCACTGCATACCACTGAGAGATACTGTGTGAGTCATTTAATCCAGTGCTGGATTATGGGCCTCAAGGATCTGGATCTGAAAATTATAAAAGCCAGTTTATCTGATGTGACAACAGTACAGGATTTCAGACTAAGATGGGAGTAGAGGAAGCAGGGCCTATTTCAGACATGGGGCTTGGAGCCCCACCTCCATCAGCCTCTGTTAATCCGGCTTGACGTAATCCCATGAAGCAGCGGACTTTGTATCTCACTATAACAAATGAATGTATATATAAACAGAAATGTCTGGAAGGTTGAATGAAAAAGGTAGGAATGACAAAATAAAGACACTTGAGGAGAACTTTTATCCAGATTATGCAACAGCTGATTTAGTTATATTAAGTGTTCATTTTATTTACAGTTAATTTTAGTGAAACCATTTAAATTACACACGGGTATTAACATTGGACTTATCAATTACATTATTTTTAACCATTAATTTTGGCACTACCCATTTATGGTCAAGCCCACAAAGAAAAGTTCCATAAAACAGTTGAAGTCAGACTAGGGTGAAGAAAAAAATGAGGTGGTGCAGATAAAGATAACTGAAAATATTACCATTAACCTAACAAAAGACAACAATTTCTGCAGCAACAATGCAGAAATGAATTAAAACATATACACAAATATCAACGTGTACTAAAAAAGGAAAATTAATACACAGGGCTGTATAAAAAATGCTAATGCAGTAAACAAAGCAGACCAAAGAAGTATGATCACTACAAGCTTCCTCTACAGATGTGAGAAACACTTAAACAAAATGGTCTATTACAACTGATCAAAAGCACAAGTGCCCTAAACACCATCCCCACAACAATTCAACAATGTTTCTTGAAGGTGATGAAAGTTTCACCCCCCCCCCCCCCAAAGACACACACTCTTACCCAAGTATACTACTATACTAATTCTATGGACATGCAACAATTGGGAAAGGAGAAACACATGCACTAATACCATAGCGCATATCTGCAATCCTTCACTTTCAGCACTGCAGTGGCACATATGGCCACGGAAGAGTAACATAAGGGGAAACAATATCATGGGGTTAAAAACGGGAAATGTACATCGAATACTTGTAGGGGACCACAGTAGAAACATAAAACAGGATAAGAAATGCTAAAATATATTAGGCAGACAGTGTTAAGCTCAACCATAGTACTATGAACATAGACGGCCTACACAGATGATAAAGGTGAGCATCAGGGAACAGCAGGTATCTGCAAAATGCATCATACAGCTACCAAGCCAGCCCTTACTATTAGAGAACAAAATGCAACTGTGCAACAGGATAAATAAATACAGCACCTAGTTAGATGAAAAATGAACAGAACTGAAGTCAATATTAAAAGAAAATCAGCTTTTATGAGAAAGAAATAAAGACAGCCTAGCAAGTAAGCAAGAGGATCTTGTTCTCCCTGAACATTAATAGGGTTACCTTTTAATAAAGAGGCAGAGCATCAGTCTGTGCCACTTGGAGCCCAAGTCTAAAAACAAATCCTGGTTGTTGGCAAGGGTGGGTGGAGTGGGGAACAATAACAGACCTTCTCTCTTGTTCCTTGGGGGGATACATCCAGAAGAGATCAAGCCTAATACCGGGCTGGCATATCAATTGGGTGAGAAACTGTGATGCCTATCACACACAATCAGCCATATTCCACATATGCACCTGCTTACATGAAGATCCCCAGAAGAGGTAGAATGTCTGACCTGAAAGCTTACATGGATGGTGACCCCTTCAACTGCTCTGCTGGGTCACCTTCACTCCATGACTTTCCTTGACCTATGGAAAAGTGTGACTCAAAAGGTCTAGATTCTCCAGGAAAACAAAGGACTCAGCGTAGCACTGTCATACCTTGGTTAGGCTGGAAAGAGTAAAGCGCAGAAGTATGAGGGATGGTTAAGAATCACAGATATTAACAGAGATAATGAGGTATACAGTAAAACAACAGACACAAGGCATAGATGGAACAAGTACTTAGTTGGTCAGGAAAAATTAAACACTGCTGATGGTAGAGCCGAGTTTACCAGATGTCGGTCATTTGCTGCAACATTACAGCTACAAATGGGCTCAAATATATGACCAATGCTCTGTATGTAGCAGTCTTCAGAAAGTTTGTGCTGGAACCTGAAAACAAGGAAGAATCTTGGGTATGGTATTCTCAACTCTATACAAGCTGCAGTGGTGCAGCGGTAGCGTTGTTGCCTCACAGCAAGAGGTTCTCCCATTCGATTCCTGGCGGGACTGCCTTCTGTGTGGAGTCTACATGTCCTCCCCGTGGTCGAGTGGCGTTCAAAAGACATGCGTAGAATGGGCATGGCTTCGTTGAAGGTTGGGCGTCGAGCTGGCACCTCGGCACCCGTAAAAAATCTACTGCCAATCATTAGCAGACCTGAGTTCCGCTGTGGTGATCCCTAACCAGGAAAAGTCGAAAGAAGAACATTAACTAGACTTATTTCAAATCCAACATCCCAATCTCACCCGGAAACCATTGCAAATATCCTCAAAACCCAAATTCAGTACTAACTTCATGTCCCCTACCCGGCCCAGTTTCTTCCTCTTCATCTCCTCATAATGCTCCTCCCCAAATCACCGTGAATCAGGTTCATTTAGCCTTCTGCTAATGTGGCTTTCCATTACAGAATTTTTCAACTAATTCCCTCCAGTACAGCTCTTTTGATTGTGCACCTTTAACACCTAGTGGGCGTGGCTTGAGCCTTTAAAAAATAAAGTTATCACCTTACAATTCTAACAAATACTCATTGACATAGGTCAAATATCAATACAATTGTGTTTGCCATCATGTATGCTTCAAGATAAAATATTCTGATACCTTGTACAGGGCATGGTTTTGGAAATATTAATGCAAATATGAGCAAGCAATATTTGACGTCTAGAGGAGCAGTAGGAGGTAACTGCAGATGCACCTGGAGGCGTCACTCGGATGTAATGAGATAAACTGGCTACATATGACCACAGCTCTTTTTAATAGGTACCAATCTGCTAGTAATTGACTTTCCCCAGCCTCACTCGAAGTGTGTACTTGGAAAAAAAATACCTGGACTGTTTAAAACTACCCTGCAACAGTGACCTGTAGTGAATAAAGCAAGAAACCAGTGCTTAAGTAAGGAGGCAGTTTCTACAACTTAATCTTCTCTACATGTTCAGAGTTCCGCAATCAAACTATAATGGGGTGTCTTACTAAGAGTCACTATCTCTGTCTTACAGCAGTACTCAACACTCAATTTTGCAATGCATATATCAGCACTGCATATACGCTACAAAAATATCCAACACCCAAATACTGCACATGATTAAGTGAGTCAATGTCTGTCCCTCCACACTTGCTGCCAGCGCTAGCTTCGTTCCATATCCTTTCCCACTGATTCTAATTTAACTGTTATCAGGTTTTAGTGGGCTACTTTCTTCCTCCATGAGTTAGGATTCCTACTACAGCCCATAAAAATAAATAAATAAAGTCAGTCAGTAAGGCAAGGATGGGACTCAGTGCTACACTTTAGAACACAAAGTTAATGGGCAGACATACACTGTTCACCTTTGCTCATGTGTTACATGTATGCTTCGTTAACAGCATCCACTCTGAGCAAGCCAATTCACTTTTCAAGCTACCGTAATAACGCAAATCCTTCCATTCTTACATTATTTAAACCACTCACCTCCATTGTTTACCACATCCTCATTGAAACTATAACCCTCATAAAACTGTCTTTTACAGCTACCCACCAATGTTGCTTGGTCACAACTACAAATAAACTGACGTGGTTATTAATGCAACCTGTAGCCTCTGGTGACAATAAAGACTTTCCTCTCCAGCTCCTGGTGGCAGCGATGGTGCTCATCTCTATCATTTCTATTTACTCAGCCTTTGGTGGCCACAAAGGCTGTTCATCCTGGCCCTCGGTGACAGATGGGATGCACATCTCTTTCATCCCTATTCCTTCAACTTTTGATAACAGCATAAAACCTTAAAAACTTATCTAGTCCTACTAGATACATCATTAGAACATGCAGTGAATCTATTATTTCACAATTTTCTCTTTAATTATACCTAGTCTATTTTATTGCCTAATATGGATAGACATTTTATCCTCCTTATATCCAACAAATACCAAGTAATAGTGTCTGCACAACTAAATCAACCTTGACAATCGAACTTCTTCCTACTTATCATTTTTATCTGAAATGGAGGCCTTCTTTTTTTAATTTTTTTTTACCAAAACAAACTTCAAATTCAAGTCCTTCTACTGCAAGACTACCTCTAATTATAACCTAAAACCAAACAAATTCTAACAAACTTTACATCTTCATTAAACTTATTAAAGCAGGCAACATTAATTTAAAAATCCTGATTTACCACACACAAACCTAATGCTCCTACTAATGTCTACCCTAAAGGATTGGAAATAGACCTGTTAAATATCAGTAATTTGACAGACAAATAGTCACATCTTGAAACCTGATGACTTGAAGAAAAATTAGATAGTATTTTATGTATTATATTACTGAGTCATAACTGAAAGACAAATATGGCCCATCTACCTACACCTTCTAGACAATTTCTCCATCTATGCAGCTCATGAAAAGTAATTGCTGAGTCCAGATTTTCTGGGAAAACCAACAAGGAGTGTGACAGCATGAATGATTTAAAGTGTGTGTAGTCATTTAGAACCTTCTAAATCTCAACTGAATGCATTACATGCAGGACAATCCCTAAAAATGTGGGCAGCACTCTTCCCACACACCTACAAACTAAACAATGGATACCAATCTATAAAAAGTAACACCCTGAAAACAGTGACACAATCATTATTAACTAAAGTACAAAAATGATTTTGGCTTATTGCCAAATTAAATGCCTGACTCAGACAAAGGGAGAAAATTTTGACTGCCTGGAAAAAATCAGAGAGTAAACAATGGCCTTCATCTAAAATGTCTGCAACTCAGAAAAAGTATCACTAGAAATGCAGCTAAAGCAAAAATAATATTTCTTTGAAATAAGCAAATTGCTCTGCTTTCTATCCCTAAACTTTTCTGGAAAACCATAACAAAGCACTTGACAAATATTATAACCGATTTAGAATACCATACTAACTTTAGCACCAACCACTCATGCACTATCAACTACAAAGATTTTATAGTAAATAAAGCACTACGATTATGCTCCAAATCAGCAGAAAGCAAATGAGTTTTACATTAATCTAACACAAAAACAGCTTCCAAAGGAGTTTAACAAATATTATTTTGCATCTATTAAAGCTGCTATGATCAGTTCTCACATAACACAGCAGTCACCACAAAGTAGTGTTGGAAGCACTTCAACAGCTTCAAAGGCTGTAATACAAGTAACAATGCCAAAAAAAGGGGCAGAAATTGAATAATTTATATAATGTTGCTTAAGTTATATGACATACAGCAATATATGTAAAGTATAATGTCTGTAAATGTGAATTTTATGTTTATATAAATTTGCCTATGTCAAGTGATAATTGAATAAAAGTGTTTAAACAAAAACAGATTAATTTCTTGAGTCCCCGTCTCAAACATGCCCCAAGTTGGTTACGAGTGGAAACTCACTCCTAATCTTCTATATTCCATATATTCTCTCTCTCTCTTCACTGTTACCACCAAGTTCATAACCAGACAGCTATAGCTCAAAATGTACATATAGTGGTTAATCTTCACCCTCTTCAAAGTTTTTTTTCACTTCAAAGAAATAAATCCAAAGGCTGGTGCTAGCACCTTCAAAAACTAGATAAAAATTATGAGCTAAATTTAGCAAGCCGCAACCAGCTTTGCTCAAAATGTCGGTCATACTCAACTATTGTCTCTTAACAAATGGGAAGGTTCCTTTCCAATATAAACATGTCATACATATTCAACTGCTCACAGCCACAAATAGTATAAATCTGTATGTTTTTTCTCAGCTTATCAATACTCCAACAAGATACAGCAAATATCTCACCTGCCAGTCCAGCCTTGACTGGATCCTAGTATCCCACCCTACCAATTACCTCTCTTTTGGTACACTGCCTAGCTCCTGAGTGACCATCTGGCAGTTTATTCCATTAGAACAAACTCCCAACAACTAAGACTACACACTGTAAAGTCAGTTATGAACTCAACTCTTTTTTGTCAGCATAAATTCAACTATCTGCTACGTGAAATAGACTGGACACCATTTAACTTCCCCTTAATGATGCTGTACTATACTTTAATAACACCTTCCTTCACATATTTAACACACCAGCTCCCATTCATATGAAAAGAATCAAAAAGAACTCAGCACCATGGCTCTCTAAGGAATGTAAACGCCTGATGAAGCAAAGGGACGTAGCCTGGATAACCTGGAAACTACACAAAAATGAACAAAATCATGTCAATTTCAAAACACTGCATAACAAAGTGACAAAACTACTCAACAGAGATAAGAAGTCTTATTATTCCAAGCAACAACTCCAGCATAAAATCAACCCCAATAAATTTTGGCATTCCATATCTTCTCTACTTAACCCTGGAACAAACAGAAAGCACAACCCATCACCTGATACCCCTCCATCACAAACTGCTGACACCTTTAATAAGCACTTCATAAAATCAATATCAGACCTACTAATGAGCACCACTTATCCTGGATAGGCCCCCCCCTTCAACCTTGTCAGACATCAACCCTAGACCATCAACTACTTCTGACCCTGTCATTAATAACCTTCCTACTCAACAATGTCTTACAAACCCCATTCTCATTCAAGCCCATACCCACTGACACCATTAAGAAACTACTACAAAAACAAAATCTCTGCTCCACCTCAGCTGATAATCTTCCACCACACTACCTCAAACTGGCTGCCAACTCAATCGCCTACCCAATCAGTATCCTTATAAATAGGTATTTATCTAAATCAGAAGTACCTACCACATGGAAACATCTCACATCACCACCATCCACAAAGGAGGCAACTCTTTTGAACCATCCAATTTCCGTCCTATATCTTGTCACCCATATCCAAAATTCTCGAGAGATTTATACATCAGCAGGTAATGCGATATCTATTGCAAAACAATCTTCTAACGAAAACTCAACATGGCTTCTGACCCAGCCACAGCACAGCTACAGCCCTATTATCCTTTACAGATACCATAAACAAGGCCAGAGCTGCAGGATGCTATACCGCCTCAGTATTCCTTGATCTCTCCACGGCCTTTGACACAGTGTCTCACCCCTAACTATTGAACACATTGACTAACTTAGGCTTCTCACATAGCACAGTAAAATGCTTTCAGAACTACCTCAAGGATCGTACACAAACAGTGAAATGATCCAATGAACTCTCACTCATTCTTCAGAACCCTACTGGAGTCCCTCAAGGCTCCATCCTAGGACCCCTACTCTTCAACATTTTCACAAACAACCTTCACAATGCCTAAAACCCTGGAACCCTCATTCAGTACGCTGATGATTCCACCATAATCTGTATCACTCAATCACTACAAGAACTACTTTAAAAAACATAACAGTCCTTTACTGCAGTCGAATCTTGGCTAAGAAATGCCCAACTCTTTCTTAATCCAAAGAAGACTAAACTAGTACGCTCTCATCCCAAAAACACCTCCCCTGTCACTGATCATTTCAACATCCTTGCATCTGACAACTCTGTCACAGAAATAGTGCAGGAAACCAAACTTCTAGGAGTTATCATTGACAAACTTTCATTCGACCCCCATATACAACAAAATATAAAGAAAACTCATCAAAAATTGGGACTCATATATAGAAAGAAACATTTCTTTACTGCAGCAACCAAATCTACCCTTGTAAAACATTTTTACTCCCCTCCCTTCTTTACGGTGCCCCTATCCTAACTAACTTACAAACCTCTACCCTAAGATGGAATAGTGCTACAACAAAGTTGCAAAGTTTGCCACAGACTCTAGATATCACACACATCACTGTAAACCACTACTAGAACTAAACTGGCTTGAACTCCCTAACCAACTTGCCTTTATTTAGCTATCCACCTTGCACAACCTTATTTTCAAGCCTACTGCCTGCCCTGCACTAGCCAATCTAGTCACATCTTACATACCAAATCGAGCCCTACGATCAGAAAACAAAAATCTCTTAGCTACCTCAAAACCTACAAGAAAACCAGGTCATTTTCTGTAGTCTTACTTTGTCTCTATACTATGGAATTCACTACCTCTAGCTATCAGGTCTATGTCAATTCTAACCCATTTCAAAGCCTCTTTAAAAAATCATTTAAAAAATACATGGCTCTCCTCCTGCATAAAGCCTGTCTAATGCTCAGCTCTTTCTTCTTCTTCTTCCACACTACCCTCATCCTCCTCTTCTGTCACATGTCACTCCCTCACAGTCTGCAAGGGCCTAAAGGTCTCGTAACTCCATCTCTGTTTCTATAACATATCTCCTTAAGTTACTGCTCAAGCTGTAATGTCTCTATTCTTAACTCTCTCACTATCTTTCTGCATCACTAACTTTCCTAACTGAATCCAACATTCTGTTTGTTCATGTACTGTAACAGTCAATGTCATACACTGCACTGCCTACATACTAGTTTTGGACAGTATCGACTCATATGCTATGTATATGTTGAGAGTGACTATCACTATCTATGTTTTAACTCTATAGAATTGTATAGATGTGTAATCTTGTAACATTGTTTCTTTCAACTTACTTTTGTATACTATTTGTAATGTCATTTGTATTGGATTGGATTATACTGTACTTGTTCTGTATGTGGAGCTTTTCTCCCTGGGCCTCTGCTGAAAATGGGTTCTGTAGACCCAGTCAGACCACCCTGGTAAACAAATGTCAAATAAATAAAATAAATACGTTCTCACACCACCTTCTGCACAGAACTTCAGACCTATTGCAAGCTTATGTCCACTAGCACAGGTATTTGAAAAACTGTTGTTTGTTTGTCTTTGTTTACCAGAAAAGTCTGGATAATACCCATTCTCAGTGGAGGGTGGGGACAAAAGTTCCATTTGTTTATACTGCATTATACTTAGGTCCAGTTAAGCAAAGAGTAGTTACATTTCTATTTACATTTATACATGTCACTCCACTGGTCACTTCACTATCCCATGTCCCAAGTGTCTCCATCCAGCTGCTTCACTCTACAAAAAGTGAAACAAGCACATGTACCTCCTGCAACAGCAGTCAGACTTATCATATCGCACTACCTAAAGAACTTCACCTGCAGTTGGCAAAAGTTTACAAGGAACAAATAACCCAGTAAATCTATTTAAGGCAATCTGCAAGACTCAAACTAATAACTTAATTTGTTAAGCCTAGTGTGTATTGTTTTGTAGTGTTTAATCTGCTGGAAGGATATCCCCATCTCCACCCCCACCCTGACTTACCCACACTCACAGGCCTTTTCCTGCTGAAGGTGAAGCTACATTAACACTTCAGCATATTTCACTCTTATCAGTGTGATATATCCCTGGAAACACATTGAACAGCCCATAACTATAAAATTAGATGCTTAGTATTTAGAGTTCAGACACCTTGTTTTTGTATCCATGAACAGCCTACCTCACTGATTGTTTATGGTGGTAAACCATCTGGGGGGTGGGAGAAACTGCTTTCCACTAAAGGAACTGAATGCTCCTCCCTGCATCTCAGCTTGTTCTTTCACTAATCCTGGCTAACAAATGCCCAACTCTTACTAAATCCAAAGATGACAAAACTAGTACTCCTTTATCCCAAAAACACCTCCCCTGTCACTGATCATTTCAACAGCCTTGCATCTGACAACACTGCCATAGAAATAGTAGAAGAAACCAAACTTCTAGGTGTTATCATTGACAAACTTTTGTTTGACCCACATATACAGCAACATATAAAGAAAACTCATCAAAAACTGTGACTCTTATTTAGAAACAAACATTTCTTTACTGCAGCAACCAAAGCTACCCTTGCAAAAATATTTGTATTTCCCTCCCTTCTTTATGGTGCCCCTATCTTAATTAACTTACAAAATTCTACCATAAGCAAGTTGGAACAGTGCTACAACAAATTTGCAAAGTTTGCCACAAACTCTAAATATCACAAACACTAATGTAAACCACTCCTAGAATTAAACTGGCTTGAACTCCCCAACCAACTTGCCTTTATTCAGCTATCCACCTTGCACAACCTTATTTTCAAGCCTACTGCCTGCTCTACACTAGCCAGTCTAGTCACACCTTACACACCAAATCGATCCCTACGATCAGAAGACAAAAATCTCTTAGCTATATCAAAACCCACAAGAAAACCTGGTCACTCTCTGTATTCATACTGTGTCTCTGTACTTTGGAATTCCTGCCTCTAGCTACCAGATCTATGCCTGGCCTAACCCATTTCAAAGCCTCTTTTTAAAAATCATCTCAAAAATACATGGCTCTGTTCCTGCATAAAGCCTGCCTAAAGCTCAGGTCTTCCTCTTCTGTCACATTTCAATCCCTCACAGACTGCAAGATACTAAAGCTCTTCTAACTCCTTCTCTGCTTCTATACCATATCCTTAAACTACTGCTCAGGCTTTATTGTTTCTATTCTTCTTAACTCTCTCTCACTATCTATCCGCATCACTAACCTTCTGGCTGCTATTTTCCTAACTGAAACTAACATTCTATTTTGCATGTACTATAACAGTCAATGTCACACATTGCACTACCTACGTACTTTTTTTTGGACACTATCTACATCATGTATGATGAGACTGACTATTTTTTTTCTTTTCTATTTTTTATTGTTTTCTCAAATGAAGTTACAATAATTTAACAAAGCATATATGTAACAATATGATGATCATGAAACAGAATGTGAATCACATAATGTTAAAGCAAGAAGATAAAGGCGATAAAAACATTGGAACTATCAAAACAGATAAAAAAAAGAAAGTAACAATATACAAAGGTGTCTAATCATCTAGATAAAAGCACTTGCAAACAATGTAATTTATATAATTTAAGTTATGTATATTGTCCATTTTCTCCATGGTTTCCATTACTATTAACCAAGAGTTCTGTAGTGTTGCAATTATGTTGGTTCTATTTTTTATAGTGTTTATTTCCATTTGGCCAACAGCCATTGTGACATTTCTGAATTATTTAAATGATGGAGAATTCTGTTTTTTTCCAGTTGCTAGTTATCTTTCTGGCTATAGATATTAAGGACCATAGTATTGATAATCTGTTTCTTGTAACACAGTTTGCAATGGGTAAGTTAAACACCACCAGTGATTTGGTAAATTCAAAGTTATCATTAAATATTATAAAACAGAATATAGAAAATTTGAGAATGTTAATACATTTTTATATGGCAGCAGTTGTCATCCAGAGCACTTAATGTCTGTGATACCATATAATGAATTTTTACGTCTGGAAAAGTTGTGCAATAAGAACGAAAATCTGTATGAAGAAATTTGCAAAACAGCAGAAATGTTCATAGATTAATACTATGCTAACTGCCCTCGTGGGCCATTTTAAGCCTAGCCAATTACCCCATGTGAGAATCAAACCTTGCACCTTGTGTCTGCAAGGTAAACACCTTAACCATTATGCAATCCTCCCACCTGCACATGTTTGTAGACAGGGGGTATAATGTCAATGAGGTAAATACAGGCTGGGTGTAAAATATTAGATAAACGTTATAATAACGTATGTGAAAATACTAGAGTTGATGGAAAATATATGAAATATAGGGAAAAACAGTCACAAGTGAAAAGAGAAATTTACTTTGTGACAACTTTTAATATACTGACTACTGATATAATTAAAGAAGTTAAAAATACTAAGAGACAAAGATTTAAAAGAAATAATGCCAACTAAAGTACAAATATACTACAAGAGAGGTAGGAACTTATCCGATATGTTAATACATAAAGATTTTGTTTTACCAGATGCTACATTATATAGTGAAGTAGTGATAAATAAAGGAACTTATACTTGTAATAGATGCTGCAGCTGTAAGTATATAGTTAGGAAGTTTGAAAATGTAATTGGCGCACATTTTATACCAAACGGACTGTTTAATTGCAACACAGAAAGTGTTATATTATTAAAGTGTGGTTGTGAATTAAACTATGTTGGAGAGACAGTTAGGTCTTTTAAGAAACGTATACAGGAACATGTAAGAGACATTGTAAATGTAAAAATGGAAAGCCCTTCACGGGCTCATTTTAAATTATATCACGACTCTAACCCAAGCTGCTTTAAGCAACAGTTTTAGAAAAAATAAAATTACAACCAGGTGAATTTAGAGAAATAAAGAACAAGTTGCTTTATAAAGATACATTATTTATTTTAAAATATAATACAAAGGAGCCATTTGGCTTGAACAAAGAGTGTAACTGGAGGTTGGTAATTAAATAATTAGAATTAATTGAATGATGTATTGTAAATAATTTGAACTAATTGAATGAAGTATTGTATATAAATCGAGAATCTGTTTTAATGTTTATTACTTCTTGAAGGCTGTACGTGAAGCCGAAGCGCTAAAGGTCTATTAAACTGGATTTTCGTTAGTACTTTCTGTGACCATTTTATTGTTTTATTTTATTTTTGAAAGTTCAGTTTTTATTATCATTAAATATCGTCTGAAAGAGTTTGTATTATTCCAATAAAGTTTTAGTTTTATACAATCATAAAAAACATGTTCCCAGTTTACTTATAGATTAATTTTACATCTCTAACAGTTTTCTTGACTGTTAAACATTAAAGATAGTTTACATGGTGTGTAGAAATCTCCATGTAATCAGGTGCTAATGGGGAGACAGTGTAGTATGTTTTGCAGATCTGAGTATAAACTTTTTCTCTTCATCTTGGGGTGAGTGTTTGTTAACCCTTGTGAAAATTGGGTAAATTATATTTATGTACAAGATATGTGGTGGATGGTATATTGTTTTTTTTCCTAAGAGTTGATGTCAGTATATTAATTGCTTTCTTCAGCTTTTCCATTTTATCAAGTTGAAGTGTTTCAAAGTTATTAGAGGTGTAGGCTACTGGGAAAATTGCAAACAGCCAGGATTTGAAACTGGGGTCAGCATTAACAATTTTTTTGAATATGGTTAGTGTGTGATTTATTTAGAGAGATGATATTTTTTATTTTTACTTTCCATTAAATATGATTTTAAAGTCAAATATAAAATATTTGATACAATTACTAACTGATTCTGAATATGTTTCTGCATATCATTTAAGGAGATTTGTTCATGTAATAATTTCCAAACAGAAGAATATAGTGGATTTAGCCATAGGGTTATATTCTTAATTACTGCCAACTGGGCATAAAATTCAATGTCTGGAAGATTAAATCCACTGTCTTCCCAGTTTAGCAAATTGTTGCTTAATGCTATTCTAGGTTAAAGTGGATACTATAGGAATTTTAAAATAATTTTATTGTATTCTTGTATTATATATTTTGGTGGTGGTAATGAGAAAACTTGTATGAGATACAGTATTTTGGAGAAGATGATTGATTTGGTGAAATACAGCCTGTCGGCCATTGTAAATAAAAATTTGTTCCAGTTATTGATTAATATTTCAATATTATTTAGTGTTGTGGTGTAGTTGTAGTTTATGGTGTCATTTAAGTCCTGTGATATATAGACTCCCACATACTTGAGTATGCCCTCAAGAATGATGTATTTGTAGAATTTTTTATCTAATTTATTTGTCTTGGGGTTTAAACATAATATCTTTGTTTTGTCATAGTTGAAGCATAGTCCTGATACTTTTTGAAAATTAATCATAGAATTAAATAGTGCTTCTATAGAGTGATTTGTATTGGACAGGGATAAAAGGATGCCATCTGCAAATAGAATTTTAAATTAATGTTTTTAGTTATTTCTATACCTTGTATTTTGATCCGAGATCTAATATTGTTTGCGCATGGTTTAATCAGTAAAGCAAATAATAATGGTGATAGCAGGCAACCTTGTTTGGTTCCCTTTCTACCTGTAATAGAACCTGATCTATGGGATCCTAGTTTAACATATGCTGATGAGCTTTCATATAATGTTATAATTAAGTTTATAAAGGCTTTGGAGATTTATATTCTTCTAAGGCTAGGTTTAATTATTTCCAGTCTACAGTGTCAAAGGCGCTATTTATGTCTAAGGAAACTAAAGTTAAGTCTTTGTTTTTATGTATAGTATCGTCTATTAATGTTATAATTCTTTTGATATCGTATTTTTCCTTTTATAAAGCCTGTCTGGTCCTCGTGTATTACTAGAGAGAGTAGATGTTTAGTTCTATTTTCAAATACTGCCATAAACATTTTGTAGTCTATGTTAAGTAATGATATAGGCCTGTATGAAGAGCAAAACGTTTCATCTTTGCCAGGTTTGATTATTGCAGATATTAAAGAGTATGTCCATGAGGGGGGGAATTAATAGCTTATCTTTAAATGTATTGTATACCTTTAATAGTATAGATAATGTTTGTCCTGGCAATAGTCGAATCATCTCTGGTAGTATATTGTCTGGACCAGAGGCTTTGTTCATTTTGAGTTTAGAGATTTGTGCTTTTAATTCAGTCATGGTTATGAGTTTATTAATTATTTATATCTGTTGTTGAGTTAGTTTAGCATTAATATTCTTACTAAGAAATGTTTTGATATCATTTACTGAAGTAATTTCTTGTTTAGATGTATTGAGGTTGTTGTAATGTAATCTAAATGCTTCTAATATATTATTAAGATCTGTTACCACCTTATTTGTGTGTGTATTGTAAATTCCCTTAATTTGTCTGGATTTGATTATTGTTTGTCCTATTTGGTAGTTGTATTTGATTGAGTTCATAGAATAAGAGTTTAGTTTAATCTTCTCGAAATTTACCATAGTTTAATGATGTAGGATCTCAGAGTATTTATTATTGTTTTTTGTTAATTCCGGGATTAGACTAGTGTTGCCATTTTGTATTTCTAGTTTAAGTTAATCTAGTTTATTTTGTAGGTCTATTATTTCTTTATTCCATAGGTTCATAGATAGGTACTAGGCTATCTGCCCTGGGACCTATATAAGCCTAACCAAAAAGATTCCCTAGCTTTCGCCATCCAAGAAAATTATTTTCTTGTGCCCCTGTCAAGGAGTGCCTTTTCTACTTCCCATCCAGTCGTCAAGATTTTTCTTAAAGAGGGCCAATGAGGAGCTTTGCTTGACATGAATGGGTAGTTTGTTCCAGAGTATGGGAAGTCTCAGGGACAGGAATCTATCCCTCCAGCATGTTCTGTTTATTGTGGTGACAAGGTTTAGGTCCCTGGAGCGTGTGGTTCAGAGAGATTGGGATTTCTTTAAGTGTACCATGTCCAACAGCTCTGGGTTTGACATAGCTTTGTATGTTAGGCACAGATCGCCTCTCAGTAGGTGATATGCGACGGGGTAGAGCTGGAGTTTTTGAGACGGTCTGCGTATGGCATCTGTTTGAGGCCGGTAATCTTTTTAGCGAGGTATTTCAGTGGCCTTTCCAATTGCTGTAGGTGTCTTATGAGATACATGCCAAACGGGGCATTGTACTCTATAATGGGTCTGATGAGGGATGAGTAGAGAGGAACAATGACGTCTTTTTTTCTAGAGTAAAACCATTTTGTGATGAGGTGTGCCACGTAGAAGTATTTCCTGATTACTGTGGTAATGTGGTTATCACAGGAAAGACTACTGTCCACCTTTGTCCCGAGGTCTCATCACACCTTCAGTGTTTAGTGAGCTACCGCTTATGTGGTAGTTCATGGGTACCAGGTTTTTCGCAAAGGGGATGACAATGCACTTCTTGGCATTGAGCTTGAGGCCATGACTGACTCCAAGCATCTGTCTCTGTGAGGCCCTTTTGAAGAATGTCTACATCATTAGGTGATTCTATTATGGCTCCCAGTTTGCAGTCATCTGCGAACTTTGCTAGCCAAAGACCTTCAAGTGTTGGCCTGCACTTCAGAGAAGTAGATGCCGAACAGGAGAGGACCCAGGACCGAACCCTGTGGTACTCCACTCGTCACTGGTCTGAAGTCGGACTTGGAGTCAGCTACTTTTACTGTGTGGGTTCTGTCAGTGAGACAGTTGGCCACCCATCTTGTGACATTGGGATTTATGCTCAGTTTAGTGTGTTTATCTATAATTCCAGAGTGGGGGATGGTATCAAAAGCCTTGGCGAGGTCAAGATAGACTGTGTGCACTACCTTGCCCTCGTCTACGGCTCCAGTGACTGCTTCAAAGAAGTCAGTCAGGTTTAGTAGACATGATCTGCCTTTTACAAACCCAAACTGAGTGGGGTCCAGGGTTTGGAGGTTACCTATGTCTGTTTATAAGCTCCAATATGATATGTTCCATGGCCTTGCCGACCAGGCTAATGGGGTGGTAGTTTCTGGGGTCTGTGGTGGCACCCCTTTGTGGAGTGGGATAACCGTCGCTGTGCGCCATTCAGTTGGCACATAGCTTGAGGTAAGGCTATGACTGAACATGGTACTTAGGTAGGGTGCCAGTTCATTCTGTAGTTCGTGCAGTACGCAGCCTGGGATGCTGTCTGGTCCCATGGATGCTGTGTTCTTGGCTTTGGAGAGTGTGGTCTCTACTTGTTCATCCGTGATTACAAGGGCTTTGCATTCTTTCGGTATTAAGAAGGGCTCTTTGGAGGGTGAAAGGGGGGTAAAGCTAGCACTGAACCTATCTGCCAGGATGTTGGCATTATCGGTTGGTTTTGTATATTTAGTGCCATTGTGCTGTAGCGTAGAGCAGATCTGAGTGTTGCCATTGAGATTCTTGACATAGCTGTAGAATGCTTTGTGTTTGTCTTTGGAATCAGTGGCAATTTTATTTTCATAACTGACTTTGGAGGATTTTATGAGTGATCTCATCTTCTTGCGGAGGCTGACCAAGTAGTTCCTCCAATCTTGGGATTTTACTTTTTTTTGCAACAGCTTCTTCCTTCTGTTGTAGAGTTAGTTTATGGCAGGGGAGCACCAGATTGGCTTCCTTTTTTTGGAGGATAGCGTCTTGGTTCTGTTGGGGATGGCAAGATCCATGCACTCATGTATGTGCTTATACAGTGCATTTGTGTAAGATTCAGCAGTTGTACCTCTATTTTCTGTCTGCATGGGTGTCCTGAAGTTTGCCAGTTCTGTCTTAAGAAGCATGACGTTGGCTTTGGAGTAGTTTTTAATGGTGGTTTCCTTAATGGAGGGTATGGATGTCTAGGGTGATTAGCTTGTGGTCAGATCTGACAAGCAAGGAGTTGACCTCTGGCATGGAACACCGGTTACCCATATTGGTAATGACCAAGTCCAGGATATTGATGCCCTTGGTGGGGGTGTGGACAAGCTGATCCAAGGCATTGGAATTTATGAATTCCAGAAAACATTAAGCGAATGAGTTGGCACATGAGTAGTTTTCCCATCTGATAGTGGGGTAGTTATAATCGCCCATAATTAAGGTACTGGGTTGTACTTTAATATTTTCCAGTATCTTAAGAAATGCAGAGTGGGAATCCTGGGACATGTTGGGGGATCTGTAACAAGCTACAACCCGGACTGCAGTCTTGACCAGTGTTAGTTGCACTTGGATAATTTCGGATGCATTATGTTGAGCAACTAGCCTGGAGGTGTGGATATCCTTAATGAATATGGACACACCTCCACCTTTAGTGTTTCAGTCCAGGTTAGGTGGCCAAAAGGTGAGGTATCAATTATAGCCTGGTAATGTAGGGGTGCTCTCTGAAGCTTTGAACCAGGTCTCTGGCACTGCACAGATGTCGATGTTTTCCATTTTAAGGAGTGCCTTGAGGGAGTGCATTATGAGTTTTATACTTCTAGCATTGATTTAGAGCTTGCTTGCTTATTTCTGTTACTGTGGTGAATTTAGCATTTGAACCATGCCTAAAAAAGGCACTATAGGGGTGGTTTTTTTGTGGTAAGAGCCTTAGCCAGTATCCGGAATCCCAGGGGCAACAGATGCAGGCCATCTCTGGCAAAGCATTGTGGTCTGTTGACCATGTCGTCCCCAGGCAGATAGATACTGGATCCCCTTAGAATGACACCAGAATCTTAGCTAATTGTTGTAGTCAACAATGTTTTTTTATTGATGAACCATGTTAATGTTTTGCCATAGATGTATGACTTTAAAGAATCCCATATATAAATTTCTGATATATCTTCAGTGTTATTTCTAAGAAAGACAAATTTCATTTGTGTAAAATTCCTTAAAATCTTTTAGATTTGTTATGCATGAGGGAATTCTACTAATAGCGAGAGAAAAGTATGGTTCATTGTCTATATCGAATATTACTGTATTATGGTCTGATAGAGGCCAGGCTATGACTTTAACCTCATTTAATTTTGTTACTAGGTCATTTGAGACATATACTCTATCAATACGTGTGTGGGATTTATGTTTATATAAATAGAAGGTGTAAAATAATGAATTATGATCAGCAAATTGGTTAATATATTTGATTAATACAGTATCAATAAATTTCATTAAGGCTTTGGAGGTTGAAGACTTTTTTCTTTTACAGCGTGAGTCTGAGTCTTTGTCTACCATGATACAATTGAAGTCCCCTGTCATAATTAAACATCCTTTAGTATGATGTATAATATCCTCTAAATGGGTGTTAATTGTTTTAATACTGATCCCGGGTATCTAGTGTATATTAACTAAGGTGTATGTTTTTTTATTTACTTCAAGAGATACTAAGCAAAACATACCCGAGGAGTTTTGTTGTGTTGATATTATCTTAGGAAAAATAATTGAGTTTCTGATTAATTTTGCTACACCTCGTTTTTTGTTTAAATTTTGATGCTAATAAACAAATGAGGGTTTATGCATGTTAAGATATCTGAATAAACTTCTCCTTTTATTATTGTTATTGAGGCCATTGACATTAATAGAAAGACATTTTATATTAAGTTTAGATATGAAATTTTGTTGTGCATTGCATACTTATTATTTTACTTGCATGTGCATTATGGAAAAAATGACTTGAGCATGTTTGCATTGAATTTTGTGTTAAGTAAAACACCTTAAAAACTATGTACAACATATTTGTGTAATTAAAACTATGACAAGTACTATCTACACCTATCCCTATCAGGAGTACTTCCTCTCGTCTGTGAGAGGAAGTCACATAGGCAAACCCTCTAATCATACCTATTCTATACAAAAAGAGTCTCTCAACCTGGAGTAAACTATATATGTAAAATATTACTTAAATAGATATGGTTTCACCTTAGCTGTGGTAGCTGGTTGTGTTATGTTCATGACAATTAGTTATATTTACAATATTCATAACACTTTTATGTAAAAGTTAGTCATTTTACTCTCCTCTCTATTCAAAAAATGTAAGTTAAGGTGAAAGTCTCTCAAAAAGTTTACTAAACAAACTTATGTCTAAAATGGACTTAATATCAAAAGATACACACAATAAGGATGATGAACAAAATTTTCCATCACGTATTTTTACAATAAATAATCTAAGAGACCTTGTTTATCATTGTGTTTACCTTATAAATTATTTCATTGAAGAATATATATACATTGTTAATGATTTTCAGTAATAAATAGTACTAACTGTGTTCATAACAATAGTAATTAGTGTAGCCAATAAGAATCAAACAGCAAAAGACTAAATACATCTAGATAAAGAGATCTAGGGTTGAGGAACATTAAGATAAACATTGCAACTAAGAAAAATGTTGCATAACTATATTCATCAGAGAGTTATTTTCAGTGAGCAGTTTTCTCTTTAAATATTTAATATTTGTTTCTTTAACTTCAATAAAGTCATTTGTTAAGTCTGTAATAAGGCTGTCATAATAGAAATCCAGATACAAAATTTATATTAAATAGTCATTATGAACGCAATATTGGTACTGTTGCACATAAATTACTTTCTTATCTGAGATATCTTGAATAAATACAGTACTTGGGCATATTTTAGAAGTCTGTTATTATAAATGAGCTTTGGCTAAAACTTCTAGATTATAACTGTGTTGATCAGGCTTTCTGTTAACTTAAAACAATGCTAAAGTATTACACAGTATATAACAATACTCTCTACTTAAATGACTGACCTTCTATCACTTAGTTTTTGATAATCCAATGCAGATGCGTTTTTCACTATGGCATTTTTGTTATACTTCAGACCATAAGTGTTCAATAAGTAATATTAGTAAATTTATCAACAAAAATGGTTTAGTTCTAAAATTATGTGCTATGCAAAGTGATTGTGGAGCTCTTATTGAGACTTTAGTTATTCTCGACGTCCGATACGACATCAATATGCTGACTAATTATTTTATATCCGAGATGGCAAGCAGAATCTGTACGACCGCTCAAGTGAACAGAATCTGCTGAAATGTTATAGACCATCTCGTATAGCTGGCAGGAAAGTACAGTTGTGTACACTTACCATAAATGTACATGTTTGAGTGTATTCACTGTTGCAGTCATCACATTTGGGTTACCCCTGTCAGGGTAGCCCTCGGCCGGCCCGAATAAAAGAGGCTTAGTATTTCTGCGCTGGCTGCTGTCGCTTCAGGACTGACATCAGGTCGTCAGAAGTAAAAAGTAAGGCGGCCAACGCCATTACATCATTTTTTCTTGCCCTATCAGGAGCCCCCAAGTGGGAGCCAGGGTATGGTGGAAGAAACCCACCAGTAGAAAGCAAATACCAAAAAGTTCCTTGTAAGGAGAGAGAGAAGAAAAGGGGGATGGAGGGAGGAAAACCAGGACTGCAACAGTGAATACACTCGAACATCTACATTTATGGTAAGTGTACATAACTGTACTATGTTCTTCGTGTTTTACTGCTGCAGTCATCACATTTGGGTTGATTCAAAAAGCTGAGGAAAAGGGTGGAGACAGTCAAGGAGACTAGGGGCTGGCCAGGATGCCCCGCAAGACTGCAGTGGTAAAGCCAGCCCTGGATTTGGAGAAGATAGGCAGGTGGTAATGCTTGGTGAAGGTGTGAATAGATGTCCATGTGGCAGCCTCCAGGGTGTCCCTGGTGGGGACTCCTCTGAGGAAAGCTACAGAGGTGGAGGTTGCTCTGGTAGAGTGAGCCCTGACCCCTTTGGGGGGGGGTTCCAGTGTTGCTTGTAACAGAAATGGATGCAGTGCGCTATCCATTTGGAAATGATTTGTTTGGATATGGCTTTGCCCTCTGCCCCAAGCAGCAAAGCTGACTAGCAATTGATCAGTCGTTATGAATTATTTAATCCTGTCTAGATAGAATCTGAGCTGTCTGTGCACATCTAGAGAATGCAGGATCATTTCCCCCTTGTTTTATGGGTTAGGGAAAAAGGTGTGCAAATGAATGGATTGTTTGAGAGCCACACTGGACACCACTTTGGGCATGAAGGATGGGTTTGTCCTGAGGGACACCCTGTCAGCATGGAAGATAATTAAGGGCTCTACAGCCATGAGTGCTTGTAGCTCCAATACTCTTCTGGCTGAAGTAATGGCCAGAAGTAAGGCTGTCTTCCAGGAGAGAAACTTTAACTCTGCTGAAGATGCTGGTTCAAAGGGGGGCAGGGTAAGCTTTTCCAACACAAAGTTTAGGTCCCAAGCTCGGGTAGGTGCTCTTCTGGGTGGCCTCAAGTTGCTAGCCCCTTTTAGGAACTGTTTGATCAGTGGGTGTGAGAAAAGTGGGTGATGGAAGATGGAAGAAAAAGCTGTGCAGACAGTTAAGTGTTCCTCAAAATAAGCCATAAATAAATCGGCATAAATGGTGGCAAAAGAAGCCCCCATAGCAGTACCCTTATTTTGAAGACAGCATTCACCTTGATAAAAAAAGACATTCTTGGTAAGAGTATGTTCACTAAGAATGATAAGAAAAGTATTGAAACCAGGTGGATATAGTTCTGATAATGTTAACCACTATTCAAATGCATCAATGCCAGCCCAATGAGGGATATTCGTATATAGAGCTTTAACATCAAGAGTGCACAGAAACCAACCTGGTTCCAATTATGTATCAGAAATAACCCTTAAAAAGTCTGTGGTATCTTGGATGCGAGAACGTAAGTACCCATTTGAGAAGGGGCTTAAGATATCTGGTTAGATATATATATAGAGAGGTTCAGTTAATGATTTTCTACCTGCAACAATCGGTCTACCAGGAGGGTTGTTAACATCCTTATGAATTTTTGGCAAAAAATATATGTATTGTAGGGCTGGTTCATCTACAGTAAGATGTTGTAAAGTATTTTGACTGATTATGCCCTCATCTTTAGCTGAAAGCAAGAATTTGTCAATTTTCTTTTTGAATGACTGGGTGGGGTCAATAACCAAGTGTGAGTAATATCTAGCATCCGAAAGTTGTCTTTTAGCTCCATGTCATATTGTGCACAATCCTGCACCACAACAGTACCCCCCCCCCCCCTTATCGGCCATAAGTATGACAAGTTGATGATTATTAACCAGATTTGAAATCGCCTCCATTTCCACCCTGGTTGTATTGTTAGGTTTTAACCTACTGTCTTTGGCATGAAAATGCAAATCCTTAAGAACAGATTTCTGAAACAGAGATACAGTATGATTCATTGGTGGCATAAATGTTAAGTTGTGATAACTAAATTCTTGTGCTGAAACACTAGTTTCATTATCCTGAAAAAAAAAATTCAAATTTAATTTTCTACAAAAACTCAAAATATCATCCACCAAACTGTCCTCAGAGACAAAAAAACCCAGGGATATATGAAAGGCCTTTATTCAATACCTACCTTAAGTTCAACATCAGAGAAGGTATAGGAAGAAATATTACAAACATTTATTGTTTCTTGGTGATCAACTGCATCAGGGTCTGCAAATCGGCGACCCTGCTTGCGTTTCCTCCCACCCCTTCTCCGTTTGGGCCTAAAGAGACAATGTTGTTGGAGCGTTTGTGAGCTGGTGAGCTTGTAACACAAGAGGCATTTGGTTCGTAACTGGATGAAGACTCATCCCCAGTGGATTCAGGCCCAGAGGATGGTGATTTTTTAAGAATAGAACATGGGCATTTCCTCTTAATAATATTTTGTGATTGCTGTGAAAACCTAACCTGCTTGGACTTGTCCTTGGTAAATGGGTCCCCACGTTCATAGTCAGACAGGTCCCTAAGGAATTTCTTCCTTTTCCTGTCCTTTAGTTGTTGTTCCAACTGTAATAAAACAGTGGTTAAAGTTTTAAAGCCAGAATTATAACCAGGTTGGCCATCAAATGTATTGAGTTCCTCACCCAATTTGGTGACTTTACCAATGTCAGAATCAATAGTACGTTCATAGTGTGCAATCAAAATATGGACAAAGCTCATTGTGGCCTTATGCTGAGCATCAGCCCATTCTTTTAACAAAATCTCATCAGGATTATTTACTAATGGTTGGGTATATATATCCGTAGACCGGAGGGGGGGGGGGGTAATGTTCTTAGCCAAATACGCCTTAAATAATTTACAATGCTGGACATTACTGCACAATGACCGCATGCTCTTAAGCCAAGCATGCCTTCTAAGGACAGAACTGGTGACTGCTGCCCTGCAAGAAGCTTCTAGGGTGTCAAAACCACAGTTTAAGGTGTGCTTAGTTACTTGACTTGCAGAATGCATTAACTCGTGTAACTCTATTTTCTGCACAAGCAGGAAAGGATGGTATTTTTTGTTTGAGGAGTTCCATGGTATGTTGCTGACATTTTAGCATATGGAACTGACAATTTAGTGCTCTGATAGCAAGAGTAGCAGAGGTATATACTTTTTTACACCATCTATCTAGTGCCCGGGAATCCCTATCTGAGGGGGTGGGATTCTTAGCAGAAGTTGCTTTGATTGCTTCAGGCCCTTGAGAAATAACCTCAGGGTCAGCAGTAGGATTTTTGAAAATAAATTTGTGTGAGTCAGGGACTCTGTAATACCTGTCAGGTTTTCTAGGAGCAGGAGGAAGGGTGTCAGGAGTCAAACTAGATTCCATGAAAACATCATCCACAACATATCTCAGGACAGGGGGAATGGCCAGGGGTCTGTGCTGTGGAAGGTCTAAGAATTCTCGGAGTCTCTTTTTAGACTGAGGGTAGTCCTGACATTCCCATTGGAAATGCTCCCTTAAAGTATGAAGGGTTTCCCCAAAGGAAAAATCTTTGGGTGGAGAGGCTGAAGGAAAGGATTCCTCTGCATCAGAATCCTCATAAGCAGAGAGGGGTTGCATGTCTTCATATTCAGGTGCATCAGAGTCATCAGACTCCTGTTCAGATAAAACTACTGGGGACAGATCTCTTTTTCTTTTGGAAGGGGTAGCTTGGCTTCCCCTGATCAGCATTATAAGGTCTTCCACCATTTTAAGCATTTGAGACTGAGTCAAGGAAGCAGGTGTCTGAGATTGGTTCATCTGTTTCTTGGGTGTGGTTCGTACCTTGGGCCTTAGAAACTCTGTAGTTTTTGAAAGAACATTAGATGAGAAAGAAGTCGTCGGTTTGTGTCGAAAATCGGTAGTGCAAAGTACTTCCTCGGAAGCCGGTACCTGCTCAGCGGCTCTGGATCCATCCAAAGTAGAAACAACTGTAGGATCCTTAGTCAAAGAAGAGTTTTGCGGCATACTGGACTCCAAAAGGGTCTCGGTAGCAGCCTGCAAATCCACAAAAGCGGGCATCAGGGGCTGCGAAAGCCCCTCACTGAGGACCGGAGAACTGATTACTAGCTTAACGGAAGGGTCGTCAGTAGGTTTGGACCTGTGCGGTCTCTGTCTTTATCCTTAGGTTTTTTCGGAAGATCTGCTATCAGATGGCTTACCAAAGCCATATCAGAATTCGAGGACTGTGAGCGAAAATATCTAGCTAGCATAGGGGCCCGACGACATATAGTTCTGGTGTTGAGCAAAGTACAAAAGTGACAGCAAGGGATGTCATGGTCTGGGCCTAAGCAAGTGACGCAGTAAGAATGAAAGTCTCGGTGTGGTATTTACTTTCCACAGGCAAGACAATTGTTAACTTTTTCTGACATCAGTTAGAGTAACATAAAAGGATCCCCAATGGGGTACTTAGCTTTAGAAGACTTCAGCTTCAATTCGGAAGACAAAACACAGGTAGCGGCCGACCGGCACTCGTGCGAACTGCTTCTGCTTCGGGCTCCTCGGCAAGAAAGACTGATGTAATGGCGTCGGCCGCCTTACTTTATACTACTGATGACCTGATGTCAGTCCTGAAGCAACATTAGCAGCTGACGCACAAATACTAAGCCTCTGGTATTCATGCCGTCCAAGGGCTACCCTGGCAGGGATAACCCAAATGTGATGACTGCAACAGTAAAACACAAAGAACATCTAAATAAATTTTTGAGAATCTCGAGAGGAGAGAATCACAGGTATGCCTTGTGAACTCTAGCATCAGGAAAGCTGGGGCTCCACATCTCATTTGGTCTTCAGTGTCTGAACCCAGTAATATGCAATAAATCTACTAGTATTGTTAAGACAACGACTTTTTTACCACTCTGTCCTCCCTCCAAACCATAAAAAAGCAGATTCCCATCTTGCAAATCTAGCATCAACCACATACTCCTACTGTCCCCTTTAAATGCATCAACAGGTGACCCGTAATCTCAGTGCTGTACAGAACACAGCATGGGCAAGTTTCAATGATATACAGCTCAGCATGTATGTTTCGGAGGAATGTACATGAAATCCAGACATACATAGCGAAATCTCCATGTTTACAACTATATTTAGGAAATGTTGGTAATTAACAGAAATCAACTGTCAAGTACTCACAGAAGCATCACTCCTCCTCCATATGTATGTGCAGGTTAGGAACAGAAATCCTGGTGCACTTACTCAGAATGTCCCTTTCCAATATTCTAATGTTTAATATTTGGTAATGGAGGGTAGAAATAAACTAGTTTTTAGTATTTAATTGGTGATAATCCTTTCTTTTATAAGTTTTTATTGTAAAGTACACTTGTGGTATTCTAAATGGGGCTAGGCTTGTTCCCGATGTCTAATATGATGTCATTATACAAGCGTCTGTTTGATTTAAGTCCAAGATGGTAAGCGGAAACTGTCAAACTGCTCGTGTGTTTAAAATCTTGTATAATATTGCGTACCATCTCGTGCTGCTGACGGTGACTAAAAAAGCAAAAGAACTTCAAAAGGAAACTGTTCAGGTACATCTCGGGTTTATTTTTCAGTGGGAATACTAGAGCCTGACAAAACATTATATCTATAGAGCCCATTATCGCTTCTAATCAGAAAGCAACTATCACAGTTCTAAAAACACAGCACATTACTTTTCACTGTTGCATTATGAAATACCCATTTATATACATTCAAAACCCGCTGCTTATTTTGCCCTTCTAGTTAACAAGATTAAAAAAATACAGCGCTACTATCTGTCACTGCTATATATATCTTGAATCTGTTGCAATCACATATGATACGCTGATAAACATACATCCTGTCTCCAAGTTTAAAATATAAGAAGTTCAACCATAATGTTAAACAGTTTGACAGCTGAGTGAATATATCAAAACAGAGCATAGCCTAGTACGCATATGTCAAACAAAGCTGTACAAAGTATACATGACATGCTAGCGTTTGTCAGTGAAAACATCTAAGGCAAATGATTTCATTGGATAGAGCTTATCTCAGTAGTATAGTCTCTATGTCACTGTTAAAGTGTTCTCATGTCAAATCTTTTATTATTTCGTCTTGACTGTATATTTATTTGTGTAAGAACTTATTGTGTTTTATAGTTGGACAATATGTATCATGTTGCAGTGATTATTAGCATATAATCAGTCCACTTTCACTTGAATACTTTAGCTTTTAATCCTTTTGAGTATTGATAACTTACAATGAATTGTGAAGATATATTTTATTTATAATAATATACTCTTGTGATGTACTTTTAATGTTTATTAAGGTATAAAAAGTTGTACAGATATTTATTCTGATATAGAGTGTAATATATGAATTAAAATAGAGTGTAGATAAAGTAAAAATGTACCTGTGATAATTGATGGATTTATGATAAGTTTCTTTTAGTTTTTTCTTTGTTTCCTTTTTCCCTTTCCTTCCTTACCTCCCTTTACATTTGTTGGATGTAAACATATGAATTATAATCTGTAAACTTATGGGAAAAAAATAAAAAAATTTAGGATTAGTAACAAAATATAATTGATTATTTGTCCTTTAGTTTTTTTTTCTTTTTCTGTTCAACCACTTTCCATTCATTTCTCTCAGCATTTCTTTTGGGTGTACTGTTAGCCCAGTCCATAACTCTGACTTGGTCAAATATGTTATTGCTAAGCAAATATTTTGTTGTAGTGTCTGGAGTATCAAAGATTTTGTGCCTTCGGGTAGAAAGATTTTCAATCTGGCTGAAAACAATAAATTTGTCTTCAGTTGTTTTTTTTCTTCAGGGCTTTAACAATGGGATAAAATTATCTTCTTTTAGACAGGACATTTGAAGAGCAGTCATTATCAAACCAGATAAGGGATCCTTGGTATTTTATTGGGGAATTTGACCAGGCTGTTTTTAGGATTAGTTCTTTGTACTGAATGGAAAACAGTTTTATGATGATATATTTTGGTTTGGTTTCAGATGAAATAGATGCCTTTGATGTTGTTAAGGATCTGTGGGCTGGCTCTCTACCATATGAGAGAGATTGTGGTAGTTTGACTACTGTTGGTCTCCAGGTGGTGAGAAAGTTAATGATGTTATCTCCTTCTCTTTTTTCCGGGAGCCCATATATACAAAGTTTATTCCTTCTGGACCTATTTTCCAAATCCTGAAGTTTATTCAGTAGGTAGTTGTTTTGTTTTAGAAGTTGCTCTGAATGGTGTTCTTCTTCGGTTAATCTATTCTCCATTTCATGATTTAATGATTATTCCATCTGTGATATTTGGGTTTTGTGTTGTAAGACAATTTATTGAAGATGTTTAAGTTGTTGAGAGCATTTATCTTTGAAGGAGTCCAGTTTATTGTCCATTCTGTCTTCAGAGATAGATCCTGTAGGTTTATTTATAAAGATTGTAATTCCTTTTTAAGTGAGGATTCTTGAAGTGAAGTTTTGTTGTGGCTCATACTGATAGCTGGATGCTAAATTCTTGTCAGGATGAATTTGTCAGGAATTTTACTTCTAAAAATTAAAATAAAAAGCTGGATAGGTAGCCAAAATATTTAGAAATAAATTGGTGATGAAAAAATTTAATTAAAATCAGTTTTGACACAAAATTCCTGCCAGAAATATAATCCATATTAAAAAGCTCTTGAAGAGTGCTGCTACCAGATCACCATCATGGCCATGCCCCTGAGAGTGATTATTATCGTCTGTAATGTTTTAACTGTATAGAATTGTCTAGATGTGTAGTAATATATTGCAACATCTTCCAGCAGTTTGTTCTTTCAACTTATTTTTTGTATAGTATTTCTAATGTAATCTTTATTATATTGGATTATACTGTATTTGTATTGTACTGTATATGGAGCTTTTCTCCCCGGGCCTCTGCCGAAAACGGGTTCTGTAGACCCAGCCAGACCACCCCGGTAAACAAATGTCAAATAAATAAAATAAATAACATGTACAGTAGTTACATTTATACATTCTAAGATTTTACAGAGGTAGAAGTTTCCCATGTGCATCCTAGTGGATTGTACAGGCAGCAGTTATATATCAAAATTGTTTTGTCATTTCAGTGAAAGGTTGAGAGTATTCCGTATAACGAGAGTATTGAAAAGTATTGTATGGTGAGCACAAAATGTCTTAACCTGGTGATTTGTAGGATCTACTTGACATAGTCGAAATAGCAGAGCATCGAAATTGTAATAATCGAGACAAAAATAATGAAATGTCACATCAACAAAAATTCACATTATCGTATCTTATAATATTAAATCCCAGTCACTGGAGCTGTGTTAACTTTAAAAAGGGTGGTACACCTTTAAGACGTTGTACTGCGTACTGCAAATCAAAGAAAAAAAAACAGACTATGGTGGATATTACTTTTCCAACCCAGGTTCTAATGTATAGCTGTACAACACAATGCTGTTACAAACAGGTAAACCAGTGCTAACAACAGAATGTAACTATGTACCCTAAATGGAGAAAGCGATAAACTTAGCAAAATAGCTGTCCATTTAAAGACAGCATACACAACAAAAACATACCTTCTCAATATTTTTTCAGGGGGGCTAGCCCCCCTGCAAATTATATGTACCAATGCCGAGATCGCACTACAATGGAGAAAAGGGTAAATTTCCCAATCCTCACTGTACCACAATCTCCACTGAAAACTATTGAGGAAGCTATTATGCTGTATGCTTCAGTCTTGTAAGTGTAGCGTGATCTCTATTCAGCACATGTAGTTCGATGTTCCAAGTTTCGGCTTTCTAAACATTTGACTATATGGTATTCTGCTATTGTCATCTTGATGTTTCAAATTTCAGTGTTCTTGTATTTCGATTATATTAAGCAGCTCCAATGAGCTTGTGCAGGACCAGGATTGGTTAAGATGTTTAAGCAGTGCTTTAAAACTATTGACTTTGTCAAAGAGTTTTATTTGTGTGGAGATACTGTTCCACAGTTTAGCAATGTGCTTGTGTGGGGATACTGTTCCACAGTTTAGCAATGTACTTGTGTGGGGATACTGTTCCACAGTTTAGCAATGTACTTGTGTGGGGATACTGTTCCACAGTTTAGCAATGTGCTTGTGTGGGGATACTGTTCCACAGTTTAGCAATGTACTTGTGTGGGGATACTGTTCCACAGTTTAGCAATGTACTTGTGTGGGGATACTGTTCCACAGTTTAGCAATGTACTGGGAGTAGTGCGAGTCTCCTAGAACATTATTGACATATTTGTGAGTAGTAAGAATTTTTTCTAGAAAAGAAAGCTGCTGGACAGCAGGGCATGTTTTGTAGTGCAGGGCATTTTTTTGAATGATGAGTGAGTTTGTGTGCTGTAGTTAGTTGTGAACATGTTAGGTAGTTGTGCAGTTCAAGCCAGTTTAATTGCTTTAAGTTATAACAATGGTGGGTCCTATGAGGGAGATTCGTGCCAAATTTAGCCATTTTATTGTAGTAGCAGGCAAGTTTCTTTATTTGAGTATTGTTTAAGTTTGTTAGGATAAGAGTGGCGTATAAGAGAGTTGGCAGTAAGAAAGGTGGCTAGAGTTTTTCTTGCAGTATCTGTAAGGAAACCATTGATCTTATAAAGAGAGCCTAGTTTCTGGTGTGTAGATTTAATGGTGTGCAATATATGCTGTTCATATCTGAGACTGTCATCAAGACGTTTACAGTGAGTGACAGTTTCAGTCATTCAGTGACAGTATTATTTGCTGATTTTATGGTAAAAATTGCTTTTGATTTTGGCAACTTTTTGAGGTAAAAAGCATTAACTTACTTTTCCTGGGGCTGAGTAGGAAGTTTGATTGTTTGAGCCTGGTTTCCACAGAGGAGAAAGATTTTTGGATAAAGTCTTTGAGCTTATTTACTGTTAAGGCTGTACATATTAATGTTGAGTAGTCTGCATACCTATCTAAACTAGCAAAGTGAGTGGAGGTATGAAGGTCACTAATAAATATATTAAACAAGACCCAGGACAGAGCTCTGAGGTTGCCATTTAACAGCTTGTTGCTTTCCAGACAGGTGATAAGTAACCACATCAAGGAGTTTTGTGAAAGTCCTATTGAGGAGAGTTGAATGAGCAGTTGCTGGTGTAAAACAGTATCAAATGCCTTTGACAAGTCTAAGAACATGGTGAACACAAGCAAACGATTGTCTCTATGTTGGTTTATTATATAGGTAAAATGTAGTGGAGCAGTAGTGGTGCTGTGATGTGCCCTAAAGGCTTGTTGTGTTTCTGACAGCTGGTTATTTGAGGTTAGGTACTGCATCAGCTGCATATGGATGTATTTCTCTAATATTTTGAAGGGGGGAGACTATCGCTATTGGTCTGTACTTATTAAATTCTGTAGATGTGCCACCTTTTTGCAGTGATATGATGTGGAATTTTCTGACACAGTGATGGAAAGTATCTTTCTGCTATGGCCCTTTTAATTAGTATGTACACAGGGAAGGGTATAACTTCTGTGGCTATTTTTAAGTAGTCTGATGGTAGTTTGTCTACAGCTACAGAGGCAGTTTTTAGTTTAAGGAGCAACTTCATTATGTGTGAGGTGGGTCTGGACTAAAATTGAAGTGCTGTGGGTGGTTTTGGTTGGACAGGGGTAGATGTATTAGTGTCCAAGAGAGATAATATGGATTGTATAAAGTAGGAATTAAACTGTTTGGGAATTCAGTCTGTTGTATTGTCTGTTTTTGGAGAGGGAGTACTGGTCTTGCTATGGTGGAATAATCTATTTAGTGATGACCAAAAAAGTTTTGGGTCACTCTGATGTTTGTCTTGCAGGTTGGTATAGTATGTTTGCTTGCCCTGTTTGACATTGAGTTTTGCAAGGTTTCTAAGATGTCTAAATTGCTGGAAGGCATTTTGAGTTCTATTGCTATACCACTTTTTTCCAGGTTTTATCACTTTTTATCATGAGTTTTTTTTGTTTATTTTGTTAGCCATGATGTGGGGTTGGACTTTACTTTTTTATTACGTAATATGTTAGATTATTCAAGGTCTGTAAGAATATGTTATTAAAGTGTTCTATCGCAGTATCTAGTGGCACATTGTTCTAAGTACACTCCAGTTGTATTGTTTTAGTGTTTCAATAAAAACATCTTTGCTGAAATTGGTTTATATTTCATATAAACAGGTTCATAGGTGTGTACCAGGCTAATGGCCCTGGAGCCTTTACAAGCCTAGCCCATAGGATTACCCTGGCATCGTGCCACCCGACCTTAGTTCCCAGTGCCTCTGTCAAGTAGAGCCACTGGGGTGATCCCCGGGGTGAATTTTCTATTTCCCATCCACTCATCAAGATTTCTGTTGAAGAGGGGCAGTGAGGTGCTCTGTTTGACATGTATGGGAAGCCTATTCCATAGCATGGGCAGTCTCTGGGTTATGAACCTATCCCTCCAGCACGTTCTGTTGATTGTGATAATGAGGTTGAAGTCTCTGGAGCATGTGCTGTGGAGGGACTGGGGTTTCTTTAGATGTAGCATTTCTAACAGAGCTGGGTCAGACATGGCTTTGTAAGCCAAGCAGAGATCGCCTCTAAATAGGCGATATGAGACAGAGAATACTTGGAGTTTTTTTGAGTCTGTCCATATAGGACAAGTGTTAAAGGCCTAGAATCCTCTTTGTGAGGTACTTTTGTGGGCTCTCCAGTTGCTGCAGGTGTCTAGTGAGGTACATGCCAAATGGGGCATTGTACTCAATGATTGACCTAATGAGGGAAGAGTAGAGGGAGACAATGATCTCTTTCTTCCTGGATGCAAAACCCATAGTAATGAGATGTGCCATACAGAAGGGCTTTTTGATGGTGGTTGAAAGAGAGTTTGCTGTCAACTTGTGTTCCCAGATCTCTTATAATGCCTTCTGTGTTCAGTGGACTATCATTGATGTGGTAATTCATGGGAACTGGGTTTTTCCCAAAGGGGATGACAACACATTTTTTTGGCATTGAGCTTAAGGCCATGGTTCTGACACCAGTCATTGGTCTCAGTGAGGCCTTTCTGTAGGATGTCAACATCACTTGGGGAGTTAATAATAGCTCCCAAGTTGCAATTGTCTGCGAACTTTGTCAGCCAGAGTCCCTGCCATAAACAAACTCTAGAACAGGAGGAGGAAACTGATGCGGAATAAGGTGAGCATAATATGTTTATCGAAGTTATGGTGCATTCTAATGGCATAATAATATATAGTTTAGTGACTTACCACATGTATAACTATGGTTTGTTTTCCAGCACACAACATGAGTTCTGGAAAGGCTCTAGTACTCTAGAGTACACAGAATTTACTACCACCACTGACAATAATATGAATTTTGGGAATCTACTGGGTGGCATCTTTATAAATATGAACGAGGTGTTTGAGTTTGTAGACTTCTCTTTTTTACTAGCTAAATTACAAAACCTGGAATCCCTTATCATTCCTTAGCCATTTTAGAAACAGAACTTAGCAGGTAAATGCTGGTAATGTGGTTTCTGATTCTTAAACGTTCACTGGTGTAATAAAATAAGGATATGTCCTTCGCTTTATTCTCTCTTCCTTAACTCTGTCAAGCCCTACCCTTGCTTAATCTGATTCATGCACACTGATGACCTACTATTAAACTATTACAAATCATACTAATGGCTATAAAATAAAGTGTATTTCACTTTAATAATGCTTGATTTTAGTCTGCCTTGACAAGACATTCTGATAATCCCTCCTCTGTCAGGACCACATCAGAGTTTTTTTTGGTTGTACCTCATTAACTTGTCTCCTTATCCTAATATCACACTACAGTTTTGGATTAAATTTGTTTTGGTTGACCTGTGTACACACAAGCAACAAACTTTGATAGCTGGGCTTTAGGACCATGTAGAGATGCTGTTGTGAAGACAGGTGTCTCTAGTAATCAACAATTATGTTTCTCTGTTATATTCATTGAGAACCAGATGTTTTGCTTTGTCTTCAGCTGATGTTCCATGTTAGGCCCCACTCACTATGTAGTGTAAGAAGAAAAAAATAAAATTAAATTCTGCACACAAACTCAGTTCTCCTCTAATAAGCATATTTTCAGCTGAAAGGCTTAACAAAACAGTGAAACCGTTTTTCAACTTCAAGTCCTGCCAAAATCATCATAAAATTAATGAGGTCAGCTGCCTTCTAGGCTCATTTTCTTGGCACGCTCCAATGCACACAGAAAATTCCAGCACTGCTAGACTGGCTGAACAGTGTTTGGTTTACATCGGACAATAAGTGGAATTGAAAATGCCAGCTAAGGAGTAGAAATAGTATTTAAGCTTCCTTCCCAAGTCCTTATTTTAAAGCTGGCAAAACATTTCCCTTGCACAAGGACTATGTAAAATTATAGGGTGTCCAAGATTTTTGTCAACGTATTGAAGAACAGCTTTGCAAATCTCATTTTATGGAAAGCTATATTATAACAAAGTCTATTTAATAAATGGTTGCATCTTTTAACTACTGGAAGGGATACAGTCGCTGGCACTGTATCACAGTACACAAAAACAACATCAGTATTACTTTAACCAAGAAAATATACAGTATGCACACCACAACTGCATTTCCTCTTAGCAGAAGCTATAATTTGATTAGTCATTTGGCAGCAAAAACATAACAATTCTTAACTATAAAATCCAGATACAAACAAAATAAGTCTGATGTTGATTCAAATACCTCTACTAAAATGATAAATAATCTGATAATCTGATTTACTGTATTACTTAAAATATTTTATAGGTATCCCAGCAAGACTGTATGGTGTAATACTTTCTGATGGCAATTCTAAAATGTGTAATTATTTTTTTTTAAAGATTTTTCTCTTTCATTTCATAATTAGAAAGTTTACCATAACCACTACACAACATGTGTTTCTGAAGTCAGAGGGATTCTGAGAGGTGACAGGCAGTCATTATGTCAATCATCACAGGATTATGGTGGTAACAGTCACACAGATGGTCCAGAGATGGGCAATTTTTTTTTTATAGAAACACATTAATAGTGTATATAACAACTCACAGAACCAGATGGAATCTCAATTTAAAAGGTTGAGTCACTTTAATGATCATGTTCAGAAAACAGAGTGAAATACACAACTGTAAACTCTTACTGTTGATATCTAAGTCAATCTGGATAGCTACTATATTCTTATGTTTCTGGAACTGTTAATGCTGTTTATGCATTTGTTTTTGCACACTGCTTTGTCAATCATCTATCCTTGCTATGTGGCCTAGACTGTAGCTAAAAAGGGTCTTGTACCAGGCCACTCATCCCCTTATCAAACCAATATATAAATAAGCCCTTCTAAATATCTGAATAAGTAAGAAAATTAAATGGAGAAAAGGTGTGTTCTTTGTGAAAGAATAATTCCACAGTGTTCATAAAAGCCCGAATACAGGTGATTATGACTGGATCTATATTATATCCAGCTGGCTTTGTGTTCCAGATACAGATGTCAAGAAATTCACCTTGACAGTGAAGTGAAGGACAGATGAACCTTGGCATCCATGTTAAAACATAGAACTAATTACTTATGATCAGAAAAAAACAATCATAACTCTTTCTAGCACATGGAACTTCAGATGTACAGTGTAGTACTAGTTACAGAAAAAAGTGTAGAAGCATGCAATGTTTTACAGCTTTGATAGCAATAAAAAGTTTAGCACTGCCACAAAGACAACAGCTACAAGCTAAGTATACCACTTCTGGACCAACAGTTTTAGAAGTTGTTGCACAAAAAGCAAATGTTTGTCAGAGTGAAGTGTCTAACAGTAAAATGTATTACAGATTTTAAAACTGTGAAATAGCTTCAAATGCTATTTTGTGTTAGCTGATATTAACAATCTAGCACAAGACTGGAGATGAGCAGGACTGAAAGGTGCTTACAAAACTTTATTAATCAGAAAGCTACTTAATGGATGTGTCTTTTTCCTGAATTTATAGAATAATTGAGGTGCTCCATATACTTATAATAAATACATCAGAAAATGACTTACCAGTACCAGGCCCCACTATGCTGGTGGTCTCAGCTTATTTTTACTGAAACATCAGCATAATAAATAATACAGCCTTAACTCAAACTATTACTCTCAGACTGAGACGAGACAAAGTTGGGTTTGTAACTAGAGTCAGGACAAACTAATCAGACCAAAAAATCATAATACGTTTTGGAAACATTTTGCTAAAGATTAAAATATGTTTAAATTTAATTTATGCAAAATATTATTAGCTGGATTCTTGAAGTGCCAAACACCACAGTTAGGTAAGTAAACCAACATGAATTCTTTCAAGTTAGCAAATCCATGGCAGATTCTTGAAACAGGATTGCACATAAAAACGTCTGAAACTAAACAGTTAAATGACTTATCACAAGTGTTTTTATGTAATTTCACACCCAGTCATGGAAAAATACCACGACTCTGTTGAAAGACTCCTGCACATAACTTGTATTGTCTAGAGATGGAGTCTTAACCTTATTCTACTGAGATCTCCAAATGTATAGTGATTATTTCAAATAACCAGCCATTGTATATGCTCATGGTGGTATGAACTATACTATTGTATCCTTTTACAACATTCAGGCAGAAGTAATAGATTCTCTGAGGAGCCATTTTGCTTTATCTAAGTAAGTATTTCTACAACGGAAAAGCTAACCTCAAAACTCTGCAAAGGAAAGCAACACCGCTTTTGCCTTGCCTGGGAAGGAGGTACATTCAGTACCATTATTACGGACTGTACCACAGAGCATGAGTTTACTGACCAGCTATTGTGTTTGAAAAGCTTACAAATTTTAACATTCTAGATTTTTCTTCCTAAGGATGCATATTGCAACTGTAACATTATTACTATTTTTTAATTAATTCTTGGCAAGGAGGGCTCTGTGAAAATAAAGTGAACATTACAAGCAAGAAAACAACATGCTTTCTTATAAATTAACCGAGACAAAGGGCTAAATTAAATCTTACTACTGTGACCACAAGTGACTACCTGATCACTCATATTCGCATACAAATTATATGGACAAAATCGCAATTAATAGCACTTTCTGACAGAATATTTACCTCAAATTCATTCTGAGTAAGCCATTTAAATAAAGTGATTAAAATGCTACAAAATATGTATTGTACACAATGTAGGTTAAATGATTTCATTAAATATATCACCAGACATGAATTTCAAGATGGAATACTTTGTTTCCACGTGTCATCTGTACAAAAGACAAATACAAATGAATTAAGCAAAAATATAACTAATATGCTCAGCAATACATGTCCCATAACATGCTTAAAATGCAGAATATGGAAAGTAAAACATAATAAAAATAGAAATTTTACAAAAATGTAATAATAATAATACATAAAAATGTACAAAATACAGACTATGCATGCAGTGGCAAAACTCCAATATGCTAGTAGGGCGAGAAAATAGGCCTGCTACCATAAAAATGTAGGCTGCTGGACTCAGTGCTATAAACCTGAACAGACAATAAGTCAGGTAAGGGGAAAAAACAATAAAATATAGCCTAACAAAACACTTTGACCATTTTAAAACATTTTTCCCAAAAATTATATCTTAGAAATGTAATACCTATCATCCAGGGACAGAAGGACCTCTGCACAAATGTCAGAAACAATTGGGGGGGGGGGTGTAGATGCAGCGGCACACATTTTTCTTCAGTCCAAGGCCACATCTATCACAGTACAGAGTGACCTGTCTTAGGGGTGTGCAGAACTCCATTTTGATGTGCAACATCTTCAGTTTCTTCTCTTGTATTTATTCAAATGTACAACCAGTGAGGCAGAGACTTCCTGTAACTTGTTACAGACAAAATGACTAGTAGCAGATAAGCCTGAATTCAGCACTAGAGTCATATTTTCAAAAAGGTTAGCACAGTACAGTGCTGAAGACATTACTATGTTAATCGTGCATTTGGTAAATAACGTGTACAACTCTAGTGTGTGTGTGTGTGTGTGTGTGTGTGTGTGTGTGTGTGTGTGTGTGTGTGTGTGTGTACACCATGTTTATTTTAGATCTGGTAAGTAACTTATCTAAGTATAGAGTGTGTGTGTGTGTGTGTGTGTGTGTGTGTGTGTGTGTGTGTGTGTGTGTGCGCACGCAAGGATGTCGGGAGGCATACTCACTGTATGAACTTCAGTACAGTATTTGTGGAGTGGGGGTACTATCTGGTAGGCACTAGGACCCAGCAGAGAAAAACTAAAAGTTAAGAATATAAATAAAATAAAATAACAGCACATGCTTGATGAGCTGCAAATTACTATGCAGTCTTACTTGTGGCATTTGCATGCTTAGCATTTTTTTAGTTAATGGGTGATAATTGCCCAGTTAGCACAGTCAGTCAGGTAGGGAGAAAGGTGTAAAATTCAACTGATCTCATGGTCCTTTGATACGGCTTTCCTTTCATCTATTAGCTGGTACTGAGGATGGGAGTGAGGGAGGTGTGTCACTGACATCAGCAACTGCAATTTTGCAAGTGGGCATAGGCACTGGAACCATATGGTAAGGGGTGGGTGCAACTTTAAACAAATACTTGAATGTGCCCTACCTAGCTTAAAAATACAAATAATTAAAATAAAAATATACCAAATGCCCTTCCCTCTGCATCCTATTTTCTGACTAACGTAGAACATTGCTATTTATCACAAAGTAATAAAAGATGTCATTTACCTACTAATTCTATTTTTGCCAATAGTATCAAACCTGCTATAGTTTATAAGCTTGTGACTCACTGTAAAAGCATAAGATCCGGCAAAGGAAAGGGTACAAACGCAAGGTAAAATCGGGAACTCTTGAAAGCACATCTCTAAAATGTTTTATTTTGCCTAGGAGAAAAATGATGTTACTATTAAAATATCAGAATGCCACAAATTTTTCTGTAGCCCCTTTAAAGTTTAATTTGCTAGAGCTTTCCTCTCACCTGTCATGTTCGATTAGCCGCACAGGCGGAACCGCATGACAACAAAAGAACAGCGACTAAAACCAGAACTGCAATTGCTAACTTGTTTACTCAATGCCTCTCCACTTCTCTGATTAGGAATTCTAGAGAAAGCATAAAAGTAATGGTGGTACAAATGACCAAATATCAGGAGAAATTTATAAACTTAGAAAGTTGCAAGAATAAGCAGGTTTTATATTAGTATGCTTTAACTTTGAAGGATATAAAGTCTGAAACTTGAATGAGTGTCATCTGGTGACTGCAATCTTTAGTGATTTGACAGACCACCACATTTCTAGGAATAAACCAAAAGATGTAAGGCAAAAGTCTTGGACATTCTGCAAAAGTCTGGACATTTGAGAGGTGTGCCTGTATGTAGGGCGAAAAAGGAGGTACATGTTCTCTTAATGACAGTTGTAACACCATATCGTGTTGGTGACTTCTGAGAAAAGTGGTAACTGTTTATTGTTTGATCGGTAATTTTGGACCCATCATGCCATAGCCAATAATAATCTAACAAATAGGTAAGTCTGTCTAATGGACTTATTTTTGAGGTGATACCTATCTATAAAGAACTACCAAAATAGAAGGGGAATCAAACATACACAGATAATATTTTATTTCTTCACTTCTGGTCCTGGATTATGGTCGGTAACAGTTAATTTACATCCTTAATTAGATTAATAAAGAAAACAATGGTCATAAAACTTAAAGTCGTCCCCCACCCCCACACACAGTTTTAGGCTTTGGTAGTAAACTCCCATATAGTGATGTTTTGTTTTTGTTTTTTTGTTTTTTGTTTTTTTTATTGCTTTTGGAAAGCAGGTCATTTGCTTCAGTTAATTATTTTTTTAAAGAACTGCAGTTTGTGGAAGTGGAACTAATGTAATTTGAAGCGCCTTGGTTTCCTTGCTACAGCTGGTGGATTGCATGCTTAGAAAAAAAACTCTGACAAAGTAAAAAAAAGCTAAGTAGTCATTACTTTTAGCTACTTGGCCACAGCTGCATTCATCTGCATGATGTGGTAGAGTTTAATAACTAGTATTTAGCCATGTGCCCTTTCTTTTCTCTAATATCGTTGTAGGATCTTTGTATGTTTCAGTGGTCTAGGCCCTGATCTTCCCTTAGTATCTTTTTACCCTTCTGGCAGCTGCCCTTCAAAGCAGGTATCAATTGCTTGGAGGCTACCTTTGCATTCCATCCACCATGGCTTGTCAGGTAAGCCTGACAGCATGGCTCTGGCAGTAGCTTAGGGAAAGAGAAAGGTTGAACAAAACAGAGCTGACAGAAGACAACAGTGAGTCAGTGAAGGAAAACTGGCTTGCAGACAGCTGGGAAAAGCCAACTGGCAAACAAAATGGCCAAAGGAATAAGTAAGAAAGAGTTTCTTGAGCAAGACAGAAAATATCAGTTCCGCCCCTGAGTAAAAAAAGTTGAGAACTAAGGTAGGGTTTCCCTGTAGAACTGACCAAACAGTGCCTATTGAAATATTAGTAAAGTATTTAAAAATTGCCCTTTATTTTAGGATTCGTGCCTGATTCATGAACAAATAAATTGATATCTATGGTAGAGGTTCTCTGTAGCGACCACCTGAAGCAGCTCATAGGTTTGAAGGAGTTACAGGACAGCAGAGTCAAAAGACTGCATTCACCTTGCCTAACACCCTTAGGTTTTACCTCTTGCTTGGGAAGGACAAACTCAGGTCATTCCAGGAACAAATTTATGGGATCCCATCCAATCATCCTGGACAGATTTAGATACATTTTTAAGGATGTTATGGTGTCACATTGTTTAACTTGCAGAGAAAGTGTGCCCCAGATATGAGGTAGGCATGGGGCAATTAATGTGTCCGTCCATCAAGTTTTCTTTGTATGTTGTTGAAGGCGTAGATGTAGTGTTGTTGCGTTGGTGGAATTATTTGATTTTCTGAGATTCAAGAGATTATACTGTATTTTTGGTCTTAGAATGCATCTTCAGCACATGCTCCTTTATGATGATATTGAGTGCAAGAGATATTGACAGACAAGGGATAACATTCTCTGGGGTAAAATTTGCCCTGAATTTGTCTGCTGTTGTTTTAGCTTGTCATAGTAGGTACTGTCATTTTGAATTAGTTCCAAGCACTGCTGGGTGTTGTTTATTGGTTTTCTAAAAAAGATGCAGAAGGAATTATGGTTATCCTTTGTTTCAGAGGTTAATTTAGGTTTGTGTTAAAATTTATATTCTATACTGTTCCATACTGAAAGGATCTAGCACACATTCATTTTTATGATTTTTAAATAAATAATCATGGGTAGTAATACTGAATCATCATTTGTGGCAGCGGTGGTGCAGCGGTTAGTGTTGTTGCCTCACAGCAAGAGGTTCTCCCGTTCGATTCTCAGCTGACGCACCTTCTGTGTGGAGTCTGCATATCCTTCCCGTGGTCAAGTAATGCTAAAGACATGCAGGTAGGTGCGAGCGTGAATGTGCATGCCTTCTTTGAAGGTTGGGCGTCGGGCTGTCAACTCGGCACTGTAAAAATCCACTGCCAATGATGAGCGGACTGAAGTTCTGCTGTGGCGACCCCTAACCGGGAAAAGCCGAAAGACTTTTATACTGAATCAAAAAGACTTTCTTGAGTATGACAAAAAAGTTATTTGCCGTGTTCTATCCTACCTAGTTGAAATTTACTAAGGGTTCTATATTTTGTTCCACATTATCAGAGTTAGTGTTCCATATTTTGAAGATGGAAGGTTGATAAATAAGGGAGGCAGTTGATGGAAGAAAGCACAAGGCAGGATGTAACTGATCACATTAAAGTGATCATTGCTGTCACTTGTTAGGGGAGGTAGGTCAAAACTTAGTGTCTGAAAGTTCCGTGCTGAAATATATTGCAGTGAATGTTATTTCATTTTATTCTGGCAGAACAGATACTGCCCACAGCACAATACATTTATATTTATTTTTTTCATTTTTTTTTTATGACCATCTACAAGGGGGTGCCCTATAGAGGCAAATGGAAGTATATTACTATAACTTTTAAGTTTTTGTGTTATCTTCTCAATGAAATATCAGAAGTATAAACAACTACTACCAAAGGTACAGGGTTTGATTATTTTCACCATATATTGTGCAACACTCACTTGGCTAGACAGTGCACTAGGGTCACCAGTGAACAGGACATTTGTGCCTAGTGGGATAACCTGGTTGACTGATGTATAAAACAGAAATAAATAGGGGAATCATTTTTTGATGAAGGGTAGTATTCAAAAAGATCACTTCTGAATGATTAGTGATGTGGTTTGCTGGGGGGTGAATAGTATCTGTAAAAGAGCAACATGAATGATACATTTGTGATTTTTTCACAGTCAGGCATCTCAGAAGAGGCACAGTCTGCATTTTTGTACCCAAATATTTTATTAGAACTCCCTATTTTTTTTTATTGTGAACTGCTTTTAAGGAACTGGCACATGGTCTCTTGCAAATCCAGCATTTAAGAGGTATTGTTTTGTCACAATTTGGCTCTGTGGTAAAAGGAGGAGGAATTCCTCTTTTCCTTAAGAGATTGAAGATTCTGAGTCTGAGCAGGAAGATGTAGGGATGGTTATTTTTTTTCCCCTCAGATTTCTGATTCAAACTCAGAAGAGAGCTCGATGATTCTGCCAGTGAGGGTTTAACTTTCTATGAGACAATTGTAGATTGTGCTAGTGTCTACAGTAGAACACTGACATTTCTCAGTCCATCATAAAATATGAGTTGTTACAAAAGGACTTTCCAGAACCCATACCCATTCCTTGCATTCTGTCTGCTTTAGAGGATGTTTTTTTTCCTGATAGTCAGACAGCTGCCCCTAAAAAGGCAGAGAGAATGTATAAAGTTCCTTGGTCTTTTAAATTTTATAAATTACTCCCAAATCTGGCCCAGCAGCTATAGCTTTTGTTGATTCTACTGCTGCTAAGCATTTAGTTAATTCCAATCCTACTCTTTCTGATAAAGATGTGAAAATTGTTGATAAGTATGGGGAAAAAGTGTATACCTTTACAGCTTTGATTTTTAAAATGTTGAATTGTCAGGCATATATGTTAAAATTTGTTTTAACAAATTATGAAAGGATGAGGAATGTTTTATTCTTGTGAGGAAAAATGCTTTAAATAACTTAAGTTTCTACTACTGCACAGGTCACTACTCATTGTTTGCAGTGTGTGCATGAGTCTGTTGATGCTTCTTCCAGGGCTATGGCCACTGGTACTATTTTAAGGAGGTTTGCATGGCTGTACACTCAGAACTTCCATGATAATATTAAAAATTTAAATTTAAATTCTCCCTTAGATAGTCTTTGGCTGCTCTGCTACAGAGATGCTCAAAAAATGTGATGAGAGGAGCAAGCTAATCCAGGGAATCTAAGATTTTTAGCCCTCCTTTAACAAATTGTCCTAGGGATTTTTTTTTATTTCCACGTCCATTTTTGGTAAAAACTGATTAAACAATCTCAAAAACATTCAGGTAAACAGACATTTAAAAAGAAATGGCAAAGGGGTTCCAAAGAGAAGTCTTGAATTTCCCAAAACCAAATACGGTCCAGCATGTCTGGTTCAAGACACTTTGTGGCCCCCTCCCATCCTGGCCTCCTTTTTTTTCATTCAGAAAGTCTGAATGTTCATTTTCTTGTTTGGCAAATAATTGTTTCAAGCAAATTGGTTCTGAAAATCATTCATCAAGGTCACAGATGGCAGTGGGAGGAAATTCCTGCTTTCCAGAGGGTCTTTCCTCTTCCCCCTATATCAGACTCTTTTGTTTCCACTTGTTCTTCATCATATCTTATTCATCCAGACTTTAGATGGTTCATAAGATTGTGTGTGTCGGGATAACATTATCTGTTCTCTGCCGTACCCTTTGGATAAGCCACTGCACCAAGAGTGTTCAAAAAGTGTCCAGCTCCAGTTATAGCCCATTGCAGGCTACAGGGTATCCACATTTTTCCATATTAAGACAACTTGCCTATTTTTGCAGCATCTTTTCAAGGTGTCAGTCTTTTTCAAGGCAGCGGAAATCTTTGTCAGCTGAGAGATCTCCTCCACAAGATGAGATTCCAAGAGAACATTCAAAAGTCTTTCTTCACTCCCTCACACAGAATTGTGTTCCTGGAATGTCAACTAGACACCTCAGTTCAAAGAGCTTTTCTTCCACCAGAAAAATATACCTTTATTTAGATCTATTTCTATGGTTTTCCATTCAAACACTGGGGGTATAGCTCCATTGGGATGAAGTCTGCAAAAATTAAAATGAGAAGGTATTTTGTGTTTTGACCCTTGAGATGCACTTTTTGGAATGAAATGTTTATGCTGCTTTATCCTGACATATGGGGTCAGTGTTCCATTCAGAGAGCAGTGTTGTGAAAGGGGTGTGGCTTTGTCAGCAGTTTAAGGGAGTGGGTGGACAGCAATGTACTGATGTGGGTGTGGCCTGCTGCGGGGGGGGGGGCGGCTGGGAGCTGTGAGTACAAATCTGAAAATCCCGGCATCACCCCTGTGTGTGTGTGTGTGTGTGTGTGTGTGTGTGTGTGTTTGTGTGTGCGCGCACCTGTGTGGCTCATTAATTGTTTTCCAGCAAATCACTTAACCAAACAGTGCTCCCAAGTCACCTCTGAAAAGGGTTATTTTGTCCAGTGAATTTTCACAATTAAATAGATAGATAAGATGTCCTTTTCTTGGCCTTTGTCCTCCCAATATTTTTAGCATTGTTAAGACTTCTTGAGCAAATAAGTTGAAAAGTATTTTGATCTATTCCTTGTAAAATATGTTACTGTTTGCCATACTGCAGTTACTAAGTCATAACAGACATATGAATTTCAGACTTTACATCTGTCAGAAGATGTATAAAAAAAAAGCCGAACTGCTACAGTGGAAGGAAAATACTTTAATAAAAGAACAAAGTGAGCGCTTTCACGACCATCCAGATCACTCCGTCAGACTTAATGAAACATCTCACACTCTACTTCATATATATACTTTTCACATAACCAAACAGTTTAGACAATCAATTAAATATTCATATTAATTTCAATTAATAAAAATGATAGAAAAACATCAGTGGGCATAAACCTAAACTTAGGTCCAATGGGAAGAAATGCATCTACTACAGGGAAATGAATTCAGCAAATATGTTCTGTGGTATGCACGTTTTGTGGATGGCATGTTTTTTCTATGGGAAATTTCAATAGAGATGCTAGAAATATTCTTAGAGTACCTTCACACGACGACATCTTTTTTAAAATTTACTTGTAAGTACTCAAATGAACAGATAAAATTCCTTGATGTTTAGTTTAAAAAAATCAGAAGTGGACCAGATGGCTACTAGCTTATACAGAAAACCAAGCAGAAAGAATTCTATATTACATAAAAATAGCATACATCCAAGACACATTAGCAAAAACGTTATGAAAAGGCAATTCCCGAGAGCCTGAAGACTACATAGTAGAAATGATGAATTGGAGATGTCTATGTAAGTGTTGAGAGGAGAACTACTTGATAGAGGCTACAATCGGTCAGAAATAGATATTACTATCAAAGAAGTATGCCAAGAATGTCAAGGGAAAGATAGGCCCTATTTTTCAGAGCAAATTATAAAGGTAACTGAATCAGATCTCAGGGGTGAGAAACTTAGGTTCCCTATTACATATGTGAGTGATGTTAGTCAGTTCTGTGATATTTTCAAGAAAAACTGGAACATACTTTTAGCTACTAAAGAACCTGAAGGAGTCATAGACTCTGGACCTCATTTTTAATTTACAAATAAAAAATCACTTAAAAGGCAGTTATCCTACAAAACTCAAGCGTATAAGTCCCTGAATGCATCAGATAGGATAGGGACATATATGTATAGAAATTATAGAGCCCTGTAAATAAATTTTTTCATGTAGCACTTTTGTACATCCACAGCAAAAGTTTAGAATTGATTTTAATTTCTACTCAGACTGCAGGACTAGAAATATAGTCTATCTTAGTTTTTGCCAGTACTGTAAAGTCTTTTATGTGGGCAAAACTAACAGAATGCTAAAAGAACAAATTTTAGAACAAATTAGGGACACAGTAAACAAAAAAAAAAAATAGCAGTGCTTTAACTAAACATGTAGAAGCAGAAGGGATGCATCATGTTTTTAAATTTTTAGTTTTAGAATTTTTGGAGGAGAAGATCTGCGGGGGTTACATTAGAAATAGAACAGAGGAGCCTGAACAAAAATGGATTCTGCAACTTAATACAGACAAACCCCCAGGTATAAATGAAACCATTTTTAAAAGCAAGAGTCTTAAAACACTGACTCTTCTACATGATTCTATAGGCATTCCATGCTTGAATTTATTTATTTATATATTGTTTTTAATATATATTTTTATGTCCACTGATGTTTTTCTATAATTTTTATTAACTGAAATTAATATGAATATTTAACTGATTGTCTAAACTGACTGGTTATGTGAAAAGTACATATATGAAGTATAGTGTGAGATGTTTCATTAAGTCTGATGAAGTGATCTGGATGGTCGTGAAACCACTCACTTTGTTCTTTTATTAAAGTATTTTCCTTCCACTGTGGCAGTTCAGCTTTTTTTATACATATTTTTGGCTCTGAGGTGAAGACCGAGCTGATTGTCTGGTACCTGGGTTTTTGTTTTTGCTATCCTTCAGAAGATATTTGCTATTGCAAAGTTGGTTATTCTGGGAACTTTCTAAGTGTATAGGAGGAATATTTAAAATCTGTTCCTGATTTTGGGTCTTTGTCTTGGATTCTTGAGCTAAGAAGTTGAGCAGGCAGGGGGGAACTGCAACAGGATGCACTGTGATTGGACAGCAGCAAACTGATGCAATATTTCTGAATTTATTCATTTTGTTGATGTCAAGCAGATATCTGTGGTGTACAGTTATGTAACTGATGTGTGCATGTGGAAGTGCGCACATGCACAGATGGCAGAGTTTTCAGCTGTTCACAATTTTGCCTCATACATAGATTCATAGATTAGTACTAGGCTAACTGCACTTGCGAGCAATTTTAAGCCCAGCCAATTATCAAAACCCTGCACCTTGTGTTTATAAGGAAAACACCTTAACCATTAGGCCACCATCCCAACCTATTTGTGGCCTGTTCCTCTTAAACTCAAATGTTTGTTAATATTTAGTGATTCAGTTCACAGCACTTTACCAGATAACCACACATTTTAAGACTTTATAGCCTTCAGAATATTGTCAATACAAAATATGTTACACTAGAACCAGTTAAGTATATAAAAGTAATATTTAAAATCTGTTCTAATTTTGGCTCTTTGTCTCTGATTCATGAACTAAGAGGCTGGGAGGACATACGGGTGCAATATGTTGCCTTACATGGCTCCTACTTTAGCAATCTGAAATACCTTTCTAGGTCATTCATTTTCTCACAAGAAAACGTCTGAAGTGTACAAAAGACTGTAAATGGAAACGACTCACAAATAATTTATTGTAAAAGTACTCCACACACAAGCGGTTTCACCCTGACACAATGCAGGGCTTTTTCAAGTGAATATAAACAAATTACAAAGTTATTCATTTAAATACCCTTGATTCACAGAAAGTCGCTAAACTGTTTTAAAGATATACACACTCTACATATTTAAAATGTTGGCAGAAGCAGCTATGCACATTCCCCCTATAAGGTACAACGTCTGTAAAACACATGTTAAAACAATGCGTGTTCCCTTCTCTAACTAAAATAAAATCTAGTTAAACTACAATAATAAAAATATAATTACAATTTCCTTGCTTTCTTAATCAAATCGAACGACTTTGTAATTTGTTTATATTCACTTGAAAAAGCCCCGCATTGTGTCAGGGTGAAAGCGCTTGTGTGTGGAGTACTTTTACAATAAATTATTTGTGAGCCATTTCCGGTGTGCCTGGACCGCTTTCTTTCTTTTGAGTTATTGGTTTCCTGCAGTCTTCTGCTAATCTTGTGTTAAAAAGCTGAAATGACTGACTATCATATCTGTGTGTGTGTGTGCGCGCGTACATAAATACTTAGCTCATGGGACGACACCCCTGTTTACTGCAATAAATTCCATTCTTTACCCAATAATTACTCTAGGATGCAGGAACCCCATTCTTTGGGTAGGATCTTTGGTTTCCTTGTCTTGTTGACTGTTGACAGTATCTTTATTATCAGGTTGTGAATAAATTGGCCAGCATGAAGTCTACAAGTTTAATGTGAATATATTTAAGGACAAATATGTTTTTACTTAAGTTATTTTTTTGCAGACACGTGAGCATGAAAGGGACTATGTTGTGCTACAATAAATTTTGCCTGGCACTCAATGCAGATGAATAAGGCTATGAACTGGTTTTATTCTCTCAGCCTTTGTTTGACTAATGTGCGACTCTAACAAAGTAATTTCATCAGACAATATACCCAGGCTGTTCCTGAAAAGGGAAATAAATCCAGTTGGTTGTCCCAGGCTAACTGTTAACACAACATGCATCCTTCATATAACAGCTAACTGGTACTTCACTATATATTATTGGAGTATGAATCCCGGCATATGTCTTGAAGTTTAATGGCTTGCCAGATGTACTTTCAATAAGTGTGAATTTCAAGGGAAGAGACGTTTGTTACTCACACAATGTCTGTTTTCAATGTGATAACTTTTTGACTTATCAAATATCTGTCAGCATTTTTCTGTAAAATGTGAAAGAAAATGTTTAAAACAAATCAAAATCTCTGTTATCACTGTAAAAGTAAATAAGAAAATAGAAGGCACACTGACAAATTTAAACAATATTTTATAGTATTTGGGCTCAGACAGCCAAGTAAATAATGGGATATTGGTATGTCTGGGGAACCTGGTCTATTAACCTGCCTAGGGCCCCGTGATCTAGCTTAGATGCAAAGACTGCTTCAGTAAAGATTGTAACTGCCTCAGTATGTCTGGTAGTTGTTGGAGACGGTTAATGGTGTGTGCTGTAGATCCTGTGGCACAGTGTTTGATTCCTTCAGCCCTCATTTGCCTATTGTGTGACCCTGAGCAAGTCGCTTAACAAGACACTGTTCCTAGGTTACCCCTGAAAAGAAACTGTTCATCCATTAGGCCTACCTGGTAAACAAACAGGCATTAATAGGTGTGAAGGCTGCCAGCCTAGCCAGATAGAATTTTATAGACAATTCTATCATTTGTAAATATTAATGTAAGGCACAGGCTTGTTGTCTTAAATGGAAAAAAACTGCTGTTAGATGTGGAACTGCAAAAAATGTACCAACAGTGCTCTCTGCTGACCAAGTGAAACATGCTGTGACCCTTTGATCTAAATTCGGCTCCAGATGGTCTAGGTGAAGACATTCTTTCTATTGTTTTAACCAAGAGTTAAATTGCTAAATTTAAACATGCAAATGTATTTTTATTGCTTTACTTCCTGACCAGCTGCAAGATAACACAAGGAGATGTTAAGAATGTAAATGTCGTTTCTGTTAGCCTGGGAACCCAGGGAAGTGTGAAGAATGTTGTAATGGGAACCAGGAATGTGATTTTAAAAACAGAGAGAATCAGAGATTATTAAGCATTTTTGTCTTGACTATCCAAATCATCAGCACTGTCTTGTTCTATAAGTAAGTTTATCTTAGAATTGTGTATTCTCTTAGAAATAGCTAGAAACTAGAAAGATTAGACTGTTTTTCTGTGATGTCAGAACTGTACTATTGAATTATTTTAAGTATTTTTATGTGATCTCTGAACTCTTGACTAGCACTGTGCAGTAAAAAGTATTGTCTTGTGTTTTTATTATTTATTAAATATTTTAAACCTTTCAACTGTGGTTGTTTTGTGTAGAGATAATTTAAGTTCTTAAGAGTACTTGCATGCCTTTGGTAAAATTGTACCAAATCACTTTAATAAGCCTTGCATGTTTAGTTATACTATCAATTGGATAACAATATTGCACAATAATAATTGGACACCCTTTTAAGGGCCTTTGGGTAGCTGATAAATATTAGCTAGGTGGTGGCAGTGATTTCTACCGTATAGTCTGGGTAAAAGGGGCACAGCTGGAGAACCTGTGCCAGCCTTCCCCAGGAGTGTCTGTGTGGTTGTATAAACTTATATCAAAGTGTGTGTGTGTGTGTGTGTGTGTGTGTGTGTGTGTGTGTGTGTGTGTGTGTGTGTGTGTGTGTGTGTGTGTGTCAGCTACTTGGGCAGGGACATGAAGCACTGGCTGGACAGAGAGGGTGCTGGAGATTTTAGCTTGCCCAGCTGGCTGAGATCTGGATCCTATAGCTGTGCCAGTGGGGAGTCTTATTGAGGACCTGGAGAGCAAGGGAGCGACCTGCCCCAGACTGACTGTGATCTCTGTGTGCTCTTAAGGGAAATTGCACTTTACTGTGTGTATTTGCTTTATCTTTTCCTCCTATATGAGATGCCCCTCACTGGTGTTAGTGGTGAGGATTGAGGGTCCTTGATTGCTGGGCCAGGGCACGGGCATCACAACAGGTATTATTATTTCTATTAGCCAATTCCATTTATAGTCAAAATGCCTTAAACATGGCCATGGCGGGGCTGTTTCTGTAGAGAATGCAATTGTTTCGGCATACAACAGGGCTGCTTCATTACAAATTAGCTGAAATAGCCCTGACATTGCATGCTAAGTTAGTTTCAAACTATAACTGTCTCAGCACCCAGTGCTAGAACTGCTTCAGCACAGAAACGCATTAAGCATGGCTATGCCAGGGCTGCTCCACACACAACACAGGGTCATTTCAGAACAAACTAAATGCCTTACCATATCAATATCGGTGCCATTTCAGGACAGACTGTAACTACCTCAGGAAGGCAATGCCAGGGTCACTTCAGTACAGACTGCAACTGAATCAGTACAGCTATACCTAGGACAGTTTCAGCACAGACTGTATCAACACTGGCATGGGCACACCAAGACAGTTGGGATCCAGATGAAGAGATGATAAAATCAGCAAGAAAAGGAGAGTAGTACTGTTGGAATTGAATTCATCCTCAGGTCTTGGCAAGTACCTTCACAAGGTGGACCCTGTTTTTACAAAATCTCACCAAGATGACAGTGATATACAAACTGTATTTTATGTAGCATATATCATGGATAGAAGTAGGTTAAAAAAATAAAAAAGAAAGCTAGGTGCACAAGTCCCAGGATAAAAAAGTTTCTACTCCTGGTAGGTGCACTGGTGCCAGCACTAGAAAAATGACCATGTAGAATCCTGAACACACAGAAACATTCCTTCAATGGGATTAGGCCAGGCCCAGGGGGAGGATGGTCCTCCTGTTGTAGAAGTAATTTGTAGTCCACAAAAAAATCACAAAAACGGATATCCTCAATAATCTTTTTATGGCTCTTTTTTTGGACTAAGAAAAATTATGTATTATTACTATTTTGCAAGGAACCCATAATTTCTGGACAGAAGATATTCAATAAGACTAAGAGAGATATTAAAGCTAAATGAACCTCCGGTAAACCACCACGACAAGAATTCCAGTACGAAGCAGCAGATAAAAAAAACGACAAGGTTTTATTGAGCTGTGGTTAAAACAAAATAAAATTATCTAAAAGTCCTTTCAAAGTCTATAAGCGCTTTCGACATCTAGCCTTCTTCAGATCGTAAAGATTTTAGGACTAATACTTGAACTTTTATAAAAAAAAAAAATAGCCAATGAAAATCATGACATCAAAGAATAATTAGCATCTTGACCAATCAAAAGTATTATGCAAATTCATTGATTCACATTCTCCATTGGTTTTAACATATCCAATAATCTTATTTGAAAGGCTGCTTATAACCTATCACATAGGTTTAAGATAGTTCCGCAACTGAGAGTCTGGCGCCAAAATTATGCTACACAGTTGTTTTATCCATTTTGTATATTGGCTATATAAGCCCAATGTGCCTCTCAGTAACACCCATCCAATCTTTGAGGCTTTCAGCCATTCAATAACCACACAGCAGGTTTCCAACAATCTATCAACCATAAATATAGTGAATAGGCACCACATAAACCATCATCCACACTTAGCAAAAAACATCATATGCGCTTCACAAATATGATCGCAAAACGGATCTTCCAGAATCAAAGGGTCTGTTTAATTGTGGCACAAAATCGCACTATCTTAACATTCAATGTCACATCGTCTCAGGTCAATGCTCAAACATAAACAAGAGCAAAAACAAATGGACAGCAAAAGAATAACGGGCTCATGCTATGCCCATAACCATTGGAATACACTTGATGCTCCGCCTATGCAGTTTATGGAGTAAAAACATGACATTTTCTGTATTCCTATGCCATCCATGAACAAGATAAAAATAAAAATAAGAATGAGAATAATTTTCACTTTAGTACTGCTTCAGCCTCAAGAACTCTCATTGCAATCAGGCAGAAAACGAAACATCATTTACCATTGGCGTTTCCTAACTAACGGTAACCAAGAGAGATATTAAAGGAAAAAAAAAATACTTGCACAAGAAAAACTGTCAAAAATTTCAAATGCAATAGTCTTATTGAGATAGGATACCGATATATGTAACTCCATATTAATTATAGGAGGCGTCAGTTCTAGGCACATTTCGGGTGCTGCGAAGAACACTTTTGGCTAACATCAAAGACTGAAACAATGCTAATTTCACAAAATGTACTCATACTTCGGACTTAGGAATGGGGTCCATTCCCATCATGGTATTAGAAACCCAAAAGACTTATCCACATTAAACTGCATGAGAATGGTCTAGCTGGGGATGTTTCAGCCACAGACACTACAGGTCTCAGCATGGCCATGCCAGGACTGTTTTAGCACAGACTTACTACTTTAGCACTGCAACAGTAAGGCTGCTTTACCACAACATTAAACTGCCTCAACACAGTCATGCCATGACTATTTGTCCACTGCTTCTCCTGAAGTCAAAACATATTCTGATGATCTGTATCCCTCTCCCATCACCTTTTTCAATTCCATTATAACCAGTGAAATGCTTTCCCTGTTGGCCTGATGTGACTCACCTGCTTAGTAACTTTGCTTGCTGTGGTGTAAATTAAATCTCTACTTTACATTTTAAAAGTTTGAATACATGTACATAAATTCACATAAATCTGTAGCTTTACATTGCTGAAATGCAGATTTCAGTTACAAAAGGTTCCTGACACTATTTCACGGATACTATCTGATCTCTAGCTTGACTTACAGCAACATGCCCTGACATGCAAACCCATAGGGTACTGTTAATAAGACAGATCTAGATAATGGGAGCTTAAGACGGACATAGGCATTCTTCAAAACAATTTTGCTTAAAGCTGTCTTATAATAATGTAATTCAAACTTTTTTTACAATACTCAGAAGACAAGATGCATCCCACTGATAAAATTTGGATCAACAGTTGGTCAAGTAATCCTGAAGTTGAACTAACAAAACCTTCCAACTGATATGTGTTTTGGTTTGGTGCTATACTTCCAGGATTTCCTTCCCATAATAGAATTCAACAACAATTTTTGTATTTTCAGTTTATTTATGCTTGCTGCATGGGAGAGTCCTCTGTTGGAGTTGGGAGGGTGGCCTAATGGTTAAGGTGTTTGCCTTACAAACACAAGGTTTGAATATCACAGGGGTAATTGGCTAGGCTTAAAATGGCTCACAAAGGCAGTTAGCCTGGTACTAATCTATGAATCTGTGTGCAGCCCACTTTTCAGAGGAGACCTTTGGGGAAAAGCTCTGATCTTTACAGAAGATATTAAATGAAAGAAATACATAAGAAAATAAAATAACCAAATAAGTAGTACAATTATGCAGCAAACATTAATTGTGAATCTGCAGCAGTAATTATAAAGGAAATAAATCAGCAGCTGATGTTGTGGGACATTCATATAGCAGATAAGATCTAGCAGAAACTTTCCACAGCTTTAGTTCTATATAGCACATTTGCTGTGATTTTCATAACCAGAAGATGCAGAGTGACAGTTGGAAGCTTAAATCAGTAATACATACATACATACATACACACACAGATGTTATAAAAAAATATATCAATAGATTCCATTCCAATAAAGTACAGGATCCCACTCCCTGCAAAAACATTGTATATTATAGCCTACATGCGTTCTCTTGAGCAGCTGGCATATAATCACATATACATACATATATGTATGCGTGTGTGTGTAAATATTTATATATATATATATATATATATATATATATATATATATATATATATATATATAAAAAGCCTACACAAATACATACATGTGGAGAATTTGAATTATTTTTCAGTTTTATTTAACTCCATATCTTATGGAAATATCCAGACACACCATACAAATATAGTCTTTACTTGAATACTATAAATGTCTTTTTTCAAAGCTTGACCACATCTAGAAATACTAAACAAACATAAAGGTGACAAATTATTATTATTATATTTTTTTAATGGGCAATGGAATCCAAATACCAGCATCAAGGAACTGCTACTGTCAAAGTTGTAAATAAAGTGCACATACCAAATATGCAGGCACTTTTGCTAATGTTATACAGCCAACCTGGTGTAAGAAAGGATGCTTGGGGATATTACTACTTTTTGTAACAAGCTTACAAGAGAATGCAACTGCAAGTACATCCATGTGGATTAAGTTACAGAAATGGATAGATTTTACATCACCGAAGTATGTCGAATAACCTGAATTTGGATAACAGCTATTAAAACTGTTGCTAAAATACACTTTTAGGTCACAATAAAATTCAGAAAAGTCATTAAAACATGTCAGAATGCATTAGTTGTAAAGTAATGTACCTAAAACATTGTTTTCCTCCTCCAAGTTAAATATTTACTGTTGAGAACAAACAGGTCTTGCCAAAGAAAACAAATCATAATAACCTATCTATATTACTTTTTTTTTTATAAAGAAAGTACATTTCTAAAACACCTGCAACATAAGTTTTATTGCTTTTATCTTTTTAAACCTATGATGGCAGAGAAAAGACATACAACATTAAATGCTACACCACTGTGCCACTCATGCACAAAAATATTTATAAGCATGTAAAAATCAGGGTAAATCTCATATTACCCACATTTCATTATGGAAATCCACTCCACTTTGCCTTCCAGCAAATCCATATACTCTGTTCATTCAATATCAGAGGGTCAGTTAATATCATAGGCAAGAATGTCAAAACCTGGATCCAGACAGGAAATATATAGCACCAGCAATCTTAATCATTACTGGCCAGCTGCCTCGTATGGTCTCATTTAATTACATACCTGTAATACTACTGTCAGTACAGTTTAGTTACAGTGCAAGTCATCTTTCATCATCATTTCCAAATGCCTACCTGAGAAGGTTACAGCTGCATTGGAAGGAGACCTTACAATAGATAAAGTTTACCTAGTCTTCAATGAGGCCTTTGATACAACACCACACAAAGGTTTTGATAAGAAATAAAAGGTGCCAGATGTAAGAGGGTATGTTATTCAGTGGGTCTGTGATGCCCACCACTGCTACCAATATGTGCCATCCCCACGCTAGGCCAGTAATCAAGGAGCCTGAATCCTCACCACTGACACTGGAGAGGGACATGCACTTGGAATACAAATGGATCCACTCAGTATTTCCAGATGCACATCTCTCTGCATCAAGTAAAATTTCCCAAAAGAGCACACAGGGAAGACACTCAGCCCAGGGTCTGGTGTCTCTATATTTTTCTTCCTCCAGATCCCCAGTAAGACTCCCCACTGGTACAGCTGTGGGGTTAGTTCCTCAGCTCAGTGTCCAAACCAAGTCCTCCAGCACCCTCTCTGCAAACCCAGTGCTTTGTGTCACAACTTCAAGTAGTTGACACACACACACACACACACACACACACACACACACACACACCTATGGAAGGCTGGCACGCATTACCCACTCTACCACCTTTGCCCAGACTATAAGGTAGATTCACTGCTTCCTGTCAGTACTATAAGGCTCTTGACACAGGGTGTTCAATTATACTGTGTACTATTAATACTAATATAAATGGTAGTAGTTCACCAAGACAGCAAGGCCTTCCGGAGTGGCCCACACAGTGTCACCAAATAAATACATGCACTCTCCAGGGGTACATACTTTCTATAAGGACCAGTCACAATAAATGCTTTAAATATATTTAATAATAAATAATAAAACAGTACATGAAAATACTGAATATATATATATTCACAGTAAATCACAGAGTTCAGATCACAGAAAATATTGAAAAGAACATTGATGGACAGACTCAGACAAATAAAGAAAAACAATATCTAAACTAAGCTTCACTATATTCCTGATGGAATCTGAGAGAATGTTACTCTTTCCTAGTTAAGTTAATTACTACCGCAAGGCAAGATGCTGTGGGTGAGGGTCTTTCCAGCCAGGCTTCCCAAACAGAATACTCAATACTCTGAGATTTCTCTTTTTTAATATCTAAAATATAATTTCCAAGATGGCTGGCAGAAGGACCTTGTCATCTGACTCTAGGCTCTCGCAATTTTCCCCTTTGAAGCCGAGACAGGAAATTAGCATAGACGGCCACAATACAGATCCAAATGTTTATGGCAGTGCCTGGGGCCTCCCCTCTTTTCACTGAGCTAATAGACAAAGGCTCTTCTCCAGACTCAGCATTGCCAGTCCTACTCAGTGCTATGAGGTGCCTTTTAAGGGTTTAATAGCTCATTTACATTTCCCTTATTTTTCTTAAAGTTAACCTCTACTGTGCCAGTATCCTCTAGTAAAACCTATACATTTAATTCAGCAGCAATAATACATGTGCAGTACATTTCTCTTCATTTCAGCAAGGTGCACTGTTGATGCATTTCAACACAAGCCAAGCTCACAAATACATTTTTAGTACAAGCATCTGTAAAAAATCAGTTTGATATACAAATGACATACAATTCTAATACATTTTTAGCACAAACAGCTTGTATAAATCACTTTGATAATCAAAGGACATATAATTCTTTACAAAACTTCAGCTGGCTATGCTGGCACTTGCCCATATCATCACACCCCCCCCCCAAAGACTCAAGAAATGCTTTCAAGTGACCCTTGAAAAGCATGGCTTGAGAGAAATAAGCACAACCGGGAATATGTTACCCCATTCCCTGTCACGAGAGCCATCTTAGCTAGCATTGCTGACCCCTCTACAGTGTTGTACTGTCATGTCACATGCCTGCAATCCTACACTCCGGCTTAATAACTTGGCATATTGCTGGTTGGCTCTACGTAGCCATGTTAAGGGACTGTGGTCCGTAACTACAGTGAATTTCCTTCCATACACATAAGGCTGAAGTTTCTGCAGTGCCCACACTATGACTAGACATTCCTTTTTTACAGCTGCATAACATTCCTCCCTGGGTTGGAGTCTATGGGCTGAGAAATACCATTGGGTACTCTTCTTCCTCTTAGGAATCCTGACTAAGTACAGCTCCCACCGTATGGTTTGATGCATCCACCTGCAAAATAAGTTATTTGCTGTAATCTAGACTGGCTAACACAGGGAGTCCTCCCAAACCTCATTTAAGTTTTTGGAATGCTTGCTCAAATGTTGGGGTCCACACTACCTTATCTGGCCTGTTTTTCCTTCTCAGGTCTGTGAGGGGAGCAGCCTTGGTACTATAACTGGGGACAAACTTTCTATAGTACCCTGCTGTCCCTAGGAATGCCCTCACCTGCTTTTGGGTAACAGGGGCAGACCATGCCTGAATGGCTTCCACTTTGGCAGGTAATGGCCTGATCTTAACACTCCCCACTCTATGTCCCAGGTAGGAGACCTCTGCTATACCCATATGACACTTAATGGTCAACTCTGCCCTCTGTAGTCTACCCAGCACCTCCCTGACATGCTGAATGTGCTCTTTCCAACAGTAGCTGTAGATGGCAATATCATCCAGGTAAGCAAGTGCATAATCCCCTGCACCTGCTAGGACATGATCTACCAGCCTCTGGAAAGTAGCCAGGGCATTTTTTATCCCAAAGGGCATCTTTGTGAACTCATACAAGCTGAAAGGAGTCACAAAGTTTGCCCCCTCTCTCTCTAGTGTTGGGAGTTAAGGGCAACTGCCAGTAGCTCTTAGTAACATCAATACTGGTCAAATACTTAGTCCAGCTGCTCTAGGGCTTCAATCTGTCCTAGGAATAGGGTAAGCATCTGACTCTGTTTGACTTGTTTCCTGCAGTCCACATAGAACCTGGTGCTGCCATCCTTCTTTGTGATCAGCACCACTGGGGAGGCCCAGGGACTGCTGGACTCCTGGATTACTCCCTGTTCCAACATCTCCTGTATCTCCTCCCTCAGAGCCTGTCTGACTCATTCAGGCACCCAGTAAGGGGCGTGCTTTACAGGTCTTTGGGGTCCTGTATCCACATGGTGCTGCACCAGGTGGGTGCACCTTGGTTTCTCAGGGGAATATGTCCCCAAATGCATGTAACACTGCTCATATTTCTCGAAACCGAGTAAGGGATAGCCACTGAAAATTGGTACCCCTTCTACTGAGGTGTCAGTCCGAGCCTCATTGAGAAGATCAGTCATCAGATCAGCCTCAGACGACTCCCGTCATCCACTGCAAATGCTCAGCACAAGGGCCTCTCTATCATGGTAAGGCTTCATCGTGTTAACATGGTAGAATCTGTGCCCCTGCCTCTTGCCTAGCAGTTCTACCACATAATTAACATATCTGAACTTCCTTACCACTTTGAAGGGTCCCTCCCAAACTGCCTACAGTTTACCGTGTCTGACAGGAATGAGAACCATCACCTGCTGACCCACAGCATACTCGCTAGCTCGAGCATCCCTGTCATACCAGACCTTTTTCTGTTGTTGGGCTCCTGCCAGGTTCTCAAGGGCCAAGCCATGAGCACCCTAAGCCTTGTCCTGAGGTTTAGGATACATGTCACAGCAGACTCCTTGTGGGATTCACATTCACCCTTCCACTTATCAAGAATCAAATGTAAAGGCCCCCTCACACTATTCCCATACAGCAACTGAAAGGATGAAAAACCTGTGTATTCCTGGGGCAACTCTCTATAAGAAAACAATAGATGGGACCAATATTTGTCCCACTCCCTCTTAAACTAGTCTGCAAATGCCTGTAGCATGGTTTTTAGTATAGAGTTTATCCTCTCCACAAGACCATTAGTCTGGGGTGATAGGGGGTTATTTTTAGGTGCTTCAACCCACAGCTGTCCCACAGACAAGACAGCAGGTCTGACATGAAATTGGCATTTCTGACAGTCAGTATTTCTCTTAGGAAAACTACCCTGCTGAAAATCTCTAGCAAAGCATTTGCCACCTTCTCTGCCTCAATGGAAGACAGAGCCACTGCCTCAGGGTATCTAGTAGCATAATCTACTACCACTAGGATATACTTCTTCTCTATGGAACTTGGGGTACTCAGATGCCCCCACAATATCCATAGTTACCCCCTGACATGCCTCCTCTATCACAGGCAAAGGGATCAAAGGAGCTCTGACCTGGTCTCCTGCCTTGCCTACTGTTTGGCACTGCTCACTAGTCCTGCAGTACCCTGTTACATTCCTCTCAATCCTAGGGCATTAAAAGTTCTGCATAATAAGTCTCTTGGTATGTTTTATGCCAATATGACCTACAAAGGGAATGTCATAGGCTATGGCTAAGAAGTGCCAGATGGTAGACTCTGAGCACTACCAACTGCTGCATTACCTCATCTTCTAGCCCTCACTAAGGGCCCCACACTCTGTACAGTAACCCTTTGTTCCAGCATACAGAATCCCCCTTTCCTTGAGAATCAGGTGCTTCCCTAGCTACCTCCTGCAAGCCTTGTAAAGTATGGTCTGAGAGCTGAGCCTGTCTCAACTCTGTCTTTGTAACTCTTCCCAGCTCCCCCTACACAGGAAGTCTGGTATCTTCTGACAGTGGTGCCTCACTGGCAGCCTGGGTACTACTATTCACTCCACCCTTGCAGTCGCTCTGTCCAAGGGAACATCAGTACCCACCAGCAGCTGTGACTCACCTTCAGTCTCACTGCTGCAGGGTAGCTCCCTCCCTGAAGTAGCCACATTACCAGCCCTGGTTTCAGGTGTGCAATCCGTCTGGGTCACCCCCAGGCTACCAAACTCACATGCCTGTCTCCAAGCCTGACTGCTTGTCACTGCATGCACACAAGGTACCAAATTATCAGAATCATTCCCTATCAAGGTACCTGCAGGGATATCCTCACACATATCTACTTGCTTGCTTCCTTTTCTACCCTCCCAGTCAAGGTGAACCCTGGCCAAAGGCATTTGGAATGGGATCTCATCCCTCCTAAAGCCCCGACTGGAATGGACTGCCCAAGCAAGTACTGCTACTCTTTAACCACTGCACGCTTCACAATGGTTATATCAGAGGCTGTCTCTCTCTTGGCAGTGGCTTGTTGTCCATTTACCAAGACTGGAAATAAACTCTGCTGTTAGTTTGGTACTCATGTTGTCTCCAGACAACTTACCATTCTGTTGTTCCCACTTGCTTGCTCCCCCACCTTTTCTTTCTCACCTTGCCTCTGTGCATATCTATATGCCACTTGAACCCACTGGTTATATTTAATACATTTCAAATACATGGGATTGGGAGGGTGGCCTAATGGTTAAAGTGCTTGTCTTACAAACACAAGGTGCAGGGTTTGAGTCTCACAAGGGATAATTGGCTAGGCTTAAAATGGCTTGCAAGGGCAGTTAGCTTAGTACTAATCTATGAACCTATGAACCTATTTATACCTAGCAAACAGGACATCACTGCACAGGAAAGGGTGCTGCACATGGATATAAGGGAACCCATGGTGGGCAGCCTAAATGGCCCCAACAGAGTCTGCCAGTAACAGTGGAAGCCAGTTCAGGTTCATGGCCAGGATCAAGGGTTAAGTCTCCCTTTTTCCCCAACTCATCTGCAGAGCTGCATTCCCTGTCTACCAACCAGATTTTCATGCCCTCAGGCAAAGTTCTAAGGACTTGTTATGGAACCACAAAAGGAAGGCACAGTCTTCAAGAAAAAAGCTTAGCGCTAGATTGTGTGAAAAAGAGAATAAACTTTTTTTGCTTGAAGACTGTGCCTTCCTTTTGTGGTTCCATTACATTTTGTTTGGACTTGCAGTGGTTGTTTGCTAAGGGCTTGTTCCCTCACCAAAAGGTCTGACAACATTGAAAACGTGGTCACATGACACCGACTCACCCACCTATGAAAATAAGCATATTATAATCGCATACACTTTCATGTGCCTTGCGTCTATGCTCATGAAACTTTTTTTTCTGTAAGCTTCAGGTGTTAACTTAAAACATTGTAATAAACAGTGCTTCACTTTTTCATAATCTAAACAATCAGTATCTGGCAATTTAGAAACAACAGTTACAAATTTACCATGAAGTACGAGGGGAGGAACTGTACACAGAGCTCGCGGCCAACACTATACTGTTTACATACTCTTTCAAACATATGAATAAAACTGTCAAAATTATCACCTACTTGGCACTGAGGAAGACATTTACTGAACTTTATTGCTTCTGGGATACAGTTACTAACTTCCGCATTACCTCCATGACCCTGGCAAAAAGTCAGCATTTCCTTTTCATGTTGCCTCTTCCTCTCATTTTCTTCGGCTTCCAGACATCTCAGTCTCTCTTTTTCTTCAGCCTCCAAATGCTGCATTCACTCTGCTGATTCTAATTCTAACTGTTTGGCCTCCAATTCAAGTCTCTAACTCCGGATGGGATTTTAAGTCCTCTGAGTAGAAGTTGAACTGTCCTGTTTCTGACAGCTGCAAGTCCCCATCAACAGACTGGTTATTCTCCTGGTTGCTAGTCTGTGCTGTAGCTGTGATTAAAGTTGCAATAATTTCCCATTCAGTGAAGCTGACATGCCCCAGCCCTTTGGCTTGGCACATCTCAGCCAACTGTTTCCTTGTCAGATCACACTAATCCTCTGCTAAAATCCTTGCCTGCTCTCCCTGACTAAACTAATAAAAAGGAAACAAAACAATTGTGATATGAAACTCTGAATGTCTACCATATGGCTGCCTGAGAGTACAAACACCTTCTTTAGTGACCCCTACTTACAGGCTACAAGAGTCCGATATCCACACAGGTGCTCAACAGTATGCGAGCATGTGATGACTCCACCACTGCCACCAAATAATGTGTGATGCCCACCACTGCTACCAATATGTGATGGCCACCAATAGGTGTCTTCCTCGCACTGGCCAGTAATCAAGGAGCCTGAATCCTCACCACTGACACTGGAGAGGGACGTGCACTTGGAATACAAATGGATATACTCAGTATTTCCAGATGCAAACCTCTCTGCATGAAGTACAATTTCCCTTAAGAGCACACAGGGAACATACTCAGCCTGGGGTCTGTATGTCTCTCTTTCTGTCTCCCTCCAGATCCCCAGTAAGACTCCCCACTGGGGCAGCTCTAGGGTTAGGTCTTCAGCTGAGTGTCCAAGCCAAGTCCTCCAGCACCCTTTCTGTAAACCCAGTGCTTCATGTCCCTGTCAAGTAGCTAATACACACACACTAAGATTTAATTTTCAGACACACACACACGCGCACCTGGGAAAGGCTGGCACAGATTACCGCTTTACCAACTTTGCCCAAACTATAAGGTAGAGTCACTGCCACCAGTTAGTACTACATGTCTTTTGACAAAGAATGTCCAGTTATATTGTGCAATATTAATATTAATACAAATGGTAGTAGTTCACCAAGATGGTTAGGCCTTCTGGAGTAGCCCACACAGTGTCACCAAATAAATATAAGCACTCTTCAAGGTTAAATACTTTCTACAAGGACCAGCCACAATAAACGTTTGAAATATATTTAATAATTAATAAAAGTACATGAAAATACTGAATACATATTCACAGTAAATCACAGAGTTTAGATCACAGGAAATATCGAAAAGAATACTGATGGACAGACAGGCAAATAAAGAAAAACGATATCTAAACTAAGCTTCACTATATTCTTGACTGAATCTAAGAGAATTTTAATGTTCCCTAGCTAAGTAACTTACTAAAGCAAGGCAAGATGTTGTGGGTAAGGGTCTCTCTAGTCAGGCATCTCTTTTTAATATCTAAAGTATAATTTCCAAGAGGGCTGGCAGAATGACCTCATCTGGTCATGTCAGTCTAGGTTCTCGCAGTATTCGCCTTTGAAGCTGAGACAGAAAATTAGCACAGACAGCCACAATACACATCCAAATGTTTATGGAAGTGCCTGGGGCCTCCTGTCTTTTCACTGAGCTAATGGACAATGGCTCCTCTCCAGACCCAGCATTCACCAGTCCTACTAAGCACTGTGGGTGCCTTTTAAGGCAGTACCCAACAGGTTTGCAAGATGGTTCACCTTTCCATCAAGACCTGTTATTACTATTTGATCAACATGGCAAGGAGTTATTGGAGCTCTTTGGCAAACATTACCAGAAAGATATAGGCTGCCTGATAGGGGAAACCAATGCCTTGGACCTTTCGATTAAGGCAGACACAGACTTTGAACGTTATCGTTTTGATCACGACCGTATCTTTTCCAGTATAGATTCCCACCTGGAAAAATTACAGTCAACTAAAAAAAGGAAATTAGATAAAGACATTTTGGCATACCGGGAGGGAACAGCCTACCCGAAGCCACCACAGTCACAAACTCAATACCCGATTGGTCGGCACCAGGGGCTGGACAACCCACCAATGGAAGGGGAGGCTTTGGAAGGTCTTTCAACTGGAAACAACAACAGGGTGATTAGGGAACCAGCATGAAGGAGCGAGAGGATAGCTAACAACCAAAATACTTGCAATAACAACCAGCAATTGAAAAACTATGAAAGCTTTCAGAACAGAGTTCTGAATCATACTCCCCCGGAGAGGGAACAAGGCTCCAAACAAACAGAACAAACAAAACAGCAACAAGGGGAGACAAGCAAGATAGTAAATAACCATATGGACAGTGAACAGTCGACCTGCAAGGTACTAGTTAACTCTACCAATGACTTTAAAATTTATAATTTCTCAATTTTGGATATTGCTCCTGAGTTAATAGAAGTACTAGCAAAGGGTTACACTTTTGTTCCATCAGCACGAGTGGACATAGCGACCGTTCTCATTGATTTGAAAATGTTTGTAAGAAAACTGAATTTACGTGTACTAATGGGTAACACTGATATAATGAGACATCCATACAGTATACCTAGTACATATAATCCACCATTACATCCTGTTTTGAGTTTGTTTTAACAAATCTGCGAACTGGATATAAGAAAGTTTGCAAAACATGAAGGGAAACAGAGGAAAATTGAATGTTAACAAAAATGAGTTATTCTTACTAAAATTACTCAGAGAAGCACCGGTACGGATAATGCAACCCGATAAGGGAGGGGGGCTGGTGATTATGGACACTTTGGATTACTCTGAGAGGATGCAAAAAATGATAAATAGTGACACACACATGGAAGTGTCAAGAGACGAGTTAAATCTCATTTATGCAAGAATAAGGACATTCCTATATGATATATTTTTGGAAGCAAGAATAGAAGTGAACTTATTTAACTATTTATCAATGTTAGCACCAAAAATACCTTGCCTATTCGGCATCCCGAAAATCCATAAAAACTACAAGACCCCCTCACCACCTACAGGGCCTATTACCATTCCAGGGGATTGTGTAAGTCCAATTATTACTGATACGTTGGTTAACAAGGCTATATCTAAAGCTAAAAACACTGCCTCCATGGGACCAGATGGTGTCCCAGGCTGTGTCATATGCAAGCTCCAAAAGGAATTAACCCCGCATCTTAATACCTGTTCAGTCTCAGCCTCTCCACAGGATATATACCCATAGAATGGCGCACGGCAACGGTGGTCCTGCTACACAAGGGTGGGGCCACAACTGACCCTGGGAACTACTGACCAATAAGCCTAACCAGTCTGATCTGTAAGGCTATGGAGCGAATCATTATGGAACTCATAAATGGAGAGATTGGGGGCCTCCAGTCGCTGGACCCCACACAGTTCGGCTTTGTCAAGGGCAGATGCCTCCTGAACCTGGTGGATTTCTTTGAGACAGTTACTCAGGCTATAGATAAGGGAAAGGAGGTACACACGGCTTACCTTGACCTTGCTAAAGCATTTGACACCATTCCCCATTCAGGTATTTGTTAGAAAAATGTGTATTTGAATATATGAGAAATGCTAGTTTAAAAGCAAAGTAGTATATAATGCATTTTATTCTATTAATCATATAACAGTACAGATTAACTCATGTGTAAATGTAAGTAGTTTTGAAACTGCAGTGTGGCTTGAAGCAAAGCTGATCCTTGACCCTGGCAGAATGCTAGCTTAGCAAGTTTTAATGTTTATGCTTTTCACAAGTGATTATCTGTTGGGTCAGGAAATTAAATGTGTGAAATAATGAAATCTTCTGCTCTTTCCTGTTGGAATGATTTGGCCTTGTATATGTGTTACTGAGATAGCACGCAGCTGTTTGAGAAAGTGTAACAGAAAACAAAGATGTGTATTAAAAGACTGAAGCTGCTATTGTATTCGAACTGATATGAAACCTTGAAGTAGTAACTTTACAGAAAGACATTATGTCTGACCAGCTGGATAGCAAGGCCGTATTGTATCTAGAGGAAAAGTTTTTTTAAATATACAGCGTCAACAGTTTTATGAATAGAGGTCTGTAAGCTAAAGTGATGTAGATGCCCTGTGACATATCACGTCAGTAAGGTGGGCATAGCTTAAATGTTAAACCTATATAAAATTGTGGGCTTCCTGTTTCATGTCAGACAAAATTCTGTACTTGTACGTTTTTTGCCTCCTGGTGTACACTAGTAAACTTTTTAACCTGAACCTCCTGTGTATTGAAATTTTATTTTATTTAACAGTTTGGTCCTCCGGACCGGAATTCCCTTGGTAAGCCGCAGATCAGAGCGTATTGGTGGTTGAATACTGCGCAGGAGAAGTTACCGAAATGGTTCTTCTTGAGTGAAAAGACCTCCGACTGAATTGTCATGTAAAGAGGCTGGCCACTTTCTGATCTGTGGCCGAAAAGCGGAACTTGGACTTTCTCAATACCGGAGGCTCAGGTAGGAAGAATTTGCCTTTTTTCTGTTTTAGATCAATGACTAGGTTACAGTATATTGTTGTCAAGATTTGTTTTGCAGATCAGGGACAAAAGGAAGTACTGTATATTTGGTCATAGATCAGGGTAACAGAATAAGGTAGGCAGTTATTCTAGATAAACTGTGAACAGGAACTGAGAACTTGATATCACGTGATAAAAAAGGGTTACGTAACATTTTCTTTGACATGGGTAATCAGTGCACTAAAACATCGCGAGATCCGCCCCTAACCGAAGACGCAAAATACATGCAATTACAACGTTCTGATAATGTTAGGTATTATACGAAATGGGTTAATAAATATGAATTTGATGGTAAACTAGATAAAACTTCACTAGTTAAACTCCTTAAACAGCTCAAATCTGATGCGGGAGGTCAGGCAAAAAAGCAACGCCAATTAGGCATTCCTCAGGCACACAGGTGGATTGAGGAAGCAAATTGTAGAGAGCAGAAGCTGAAAAATTCAAAAACATTATTTCTAGACAAAGAGGAAAATAACTTGGTAATAGCAACAGCTCCTCCTCCCTTGCCCCCTCCCTTACCCTTTTCAGGATATGAAGCGAGTGGACAGGCTGGTCCGCCTCCGCGTTATCCTGAAGTTTCAGCAAGACCACAACCATTTGTTAGAGATCCTATTGAAACTAGGTCCCGAACACGTAAAACACATAGGGACACAGAATCATACCAAATAGAGAGAAATCTACAAGATGAGAGTGAGGAAGAAATATGCCCACTTATAGAAGTTCCAAATCCTCAGGCAGGACAGGAAGGATAGGACCCAACACTCTTAGTATATAGACCATGGACACCGGAAGATATCAGGAAGGCTACTGAGGGAATCCCCCATCCGAAAGTTAATTTTACGAAATTTTTAGAAGATTTACAAGGCATGAGACTGAGTTACCACTTGAATGGGGAAGAAGTAGAAAAGGTAGTAAGACAAATTATAGGTCCAGATTGCACATGATTTGTGGCACCTGGAATCCTCGTAATGCAGAGCTTAGACCACTCCCTCATAGTGACGTGGAGTTAGACAACAGAGTGAAAGGTCTGACAGACCGAATCTCTGAGAAATGGAAACCTAGAGCAGACTGGACTTGCATTAATCAATGCATACAACAGGGAAAATGAGACAATAGATGGGTACTATGCTAGATTATTAGAATGTTTTAATAATCATAGCGGTATGTCGGTTCCTGAGAACCAAACGAATGATTCCCCGTATGAACAATTAAAAAATGCATTTTTGAAAGGTTACATTGCACCTATTAGTAGCTTCATTACGAAGCATATGATAGACCATCGAACAGGAAGGCTACAAGCCTTACTCGAATACGCTAGACATGCTGAAAGACATTTTAATAGTAAAAAGAAAAAGAAGGCGCAAGTCTTCACTGCTGAAGACGGAGCTGAAGTATATGTATTACAGTCAGGTAAAAAGGGCAAGAAGAATGCCCAGGAAAACAAACAGTCTGACAAACGATCAGAAGATTTTAAAAAGAGGAAAAAGAGAGGTGAATGCTTCAAGTGCGGGAAAAAGGGACATCTAGCAAGGGATTGTAGGCAAAACAAAAAGGTAATTACAGAAGATAAGTGAGATGAGGACTGACTATATGATAGTGAAGATACATCATGTGAAAGTCAGAAATCATCAAGAAAAGTTACTAAACAAAAAATGAATGTAAATGTGATAGAAGGAGTAGAGGAAGTGCAAGTAGATATGGAGGATGAAGAAAGTGAAATTTTGGACTTAGCATTATTGAGCCTAAAGCTCTACTTAGCAGATACGAAACCGGAAGTTACACTTCTGGTGGAGGGAAGGGAAGTCAAATTCCTGTGTGACTCAGGAGCGTCACGGATTTTGATACTCCCCTCCAAGTTACCAGAACATTCAGAATGACCTGATTATATACTAGTAAAAGCTGCAAATAGACAGCTATACAGGAAACCACTTTCCCATGATATAACAATAACTGACCGTTTCAGGTATGACCCAGAGAAGTAAAATTGTTGTTTCTGCAAAGTGTCCAGTAAACCTATTGGGCAGGGACCTTATGCAGATATTTGGCACAGCAGTAGTTCCAACTGTACAAGGTATGGAGGCACAGAGACAAATGGATACCTTTGTAGTGCGATCGGAGGGTGAAGCTTTTTACTGGTACAGCCAGGACCTAGTCACGACTGGTCCAGGGGCAGTAACCGAGGAACTGATGAACGTAGCCATCAGTAAAGCCCCCTCCCTTGACACTGATCGACAGCATTTGTTACACTGTACTCTATACTATTGTACTACACCAGGACCTGATAGAGAGTATGAGCAAGAATTGTTTAGAAATCGTGCAACTAGATTGGTTTTGCGTACTTTGTACTGGGATACTGAGGAGAACAGTGTAGTTAGCTGTTCATTACCTCAATAATTCCTTGCATTGTATAGATCAAATCGGTTACCACATGTCAGCTTGACAAAGAACAAAAGTGTCAAATGGGCAGACTTAGGAGAAAAAGTAACAAGATGGGAGAAACAAACTGATTTAGAACTATCAGAACAGGGGATACAAAAACAAAAACTGAACTGGTTGACACAGACACATCCAGCTGTACACTTGCAATCTAGCGAGGACAGCTGATTAGCATTCTTATTAGAAGAAGAAGAAAAGGCTTTATGTGAGATTCCAACAACTCTTTGGTCAACAGGCAAGTCAGATGTAGGAATTATTCGAACAGCAGGACCAGTTTCAATTACCCCAAAGTCAGCTTTTAGACCACAGAAAAGACAATACCCTTTGAGAAAGGATGCAGAAATAGGAATTAAGCCTATGATAGCAGCATTACTCAAAGAAGGAGTACTGGTAGAATCTCCTGATTCACCATGTAATACACCCCTATTTCCTGTTAAAAAAGCAAACTTGGAATGGCGGATGGTACAAGATTTACAAGCTGTAAATAATGCAGTGATACCTAGAGCACCTACTGTGCCAGACCCACATACCTTGTTAAACGATTTAGAACCGCAACAGAAATATTTCTCTGTGGTAGATATTAACAATGCTTTCTTTTCAATACCTATACATCCTGATAGTCAATATTGGTTTGCATTTACATTTCAGGGTAAAAGGTATACATATACTCGACTACCACAGGGATACTGTGAGAGTCCAACAATATTTGCACAAGAAATGGCTAGCAACCTGGCAGGGTTTACCCCACCGGGAGGTAGTCAAATTCTACTTTACGTAGACGGCATCTTGCTAGCAGCCCCCACCCAGCAACAGTGCAGGGAGGATACTGTAGCATTATTGAAATTTTTAGCAAAACAAGGACACAAAGTAAACAAAAGTAAGTTACAACTTTGGAGAAAACAAGTTAGATACCTGGGATATGTAATATCCAATGAAGGTAGAATACTAGATGAGGAAAGAAGAACAGCAATTTTGCAAGCACCCAAACCAATAACCAAGAAAGAAATGATGTCTTTCTTGGGTACAACTAATTTTTGTCGGAGTTGGATACCAAAGTATGCTTTGGAATCTGCTCCACTGACTGACTTGATAAATAAGACACCAATGGCAGCACAAGATATCTTACAATGGACACCCGAAGCAGAAACGGCTTTCTGCAGGTTGAAGCAGTTGATAGCTTCTTCATTAGTTTTAGGACTTCCAAATTATCACAAACAGTTTTTTCAGACCATAGATTGTAGGCAAGGATATATGATGTCAGTATTGATACAACAACATGGGGATAAGCAACGCCCCATAGCCTATTATTCATCACAGTTAGACCCAGTGGCGCGATCTTTGCCTCACTGTGTACAAGCAGTGGTTGCAGCTGCAATGGCAGTACAGGCTTCGGCCTCAGTGGTATTATTCCACCCTCTCACACTGAGAGTGCCTCATGCAGATGCAATAATTTTACTGCAAGAAAAAGTGGCATACCTTTCCCCTGCTAGACATCTTTCATGTATGACTATACTGCTGAGCCAACCTCATATGACAATTGAACGATGTACGACATTAAATCCATCAACACTACTCCCAACTCCTGCGGATGGCACACCACACAGCTGCCTGCAGGAAATTGAACAGTTAGCTTTACCTAGACAAGATCTCACAGATATGCCCTTGGATAATGCCGAGGTGACATATTACGTGGACGGCTCATGCAGAAGGGGTCCTACAGGGAAGAATCTGGTAGGATATGCAGTAGTTACAGACACTGAAATTTTAGAAGCTCAATCCTTACCACACAACTTATCTGCACAAGCAGCAGAATTGATAGCTTTGACGAGGGCATGTACTTTAGCAAAAAACAAGTGTGTGAACATATATACTGATAGTCAGAATGCTTTTTCTACAGTACATGTATTTGCACAACAATGGAAAAATAGAGGAATGATAACATCCAGTGGAAAACCTATTAATCATGCGCAATTTATTTTGGAGTTATTAGAATCTATTCAGTTACCTACCAAAGTAGCTATTTGTAAATGTGTAGCTCATACAAAACAGCAGGATAAGATTTCAAAAGGCAATGCACGAGCTGATGCAGCTGCAAAGCAAGCAGCCTCAGACTCAGAAACTTTACTTTCAAATGAGGAATTACAACTCTCTGAGATTTTAGATTTAGACATGTTAAAAACAATGCAGATGCTTACTACGAAAGCAGAGAAACAAAAATGGGTAAAACGAGGTGCAATACTTGAGAATGGACTGTACATTTCTAAAGAAAGAAAACCGATATTGCCGTCTAATTTATTTAGATATGCAGCTTTGTTGAGCCATGGGCAGTGCCATGTCTCAACAGGGGTGGATAGTACAGTTAGTAAACCGAATATTCCAAACATACGGATACACAAACTACACAAAAAATTTTGTGCAGCTTGTCATACTTGTAACAGGCACCATGCACAAGGAGCATTTAAAACCAAGCAAGGAAGTTTTCCTATACCACCATACCCGTTCCTTACTATTTGTATGGATTTCATAGAATTGAATAAATGTGAAGGGAAAAAGTTTTGTTTAGTTATTGTAGACATGTTTTCTAAATGGGTAGAAGCTTTTCCAACCAAAAACCCGGATGCAGCAACAGTGGCGAAAGCCCTGATAAAAGAAGTAATCCCTAGATTTGGCATTCCGGAAAGGATTTATAGTGACAATGGCACACATTTTGTAAACCAGACAATCCACCAACTTGGTGGATTTTTTGGTATCTCCTTAAAGAACCATTGTGCCTACCACCCACAGTCAGCAGGACTGGTGGAAAGGTACAATGGTACCCTAAAAAGCAAACTTAGGAAGATAGTAGAGGAGACCCAAAAGAATTGGATATACTGTCTGCCTTTAGCACTGCTGAGTATGAGAACGGTTCCAAATGTAAAGGGTTTGACTCCCTTTGAAATGTTTTTTGGGAGAGCATATTATGTGCCTCAGTGGAAAGCTCTCATGCCTGCAGAGCAAGAGTCTGACAGTTCATTAGCTAATTATATGAGGAAACTGTTAACAAATAAATCTGTTTTGCAGTTTAACTCTTTTTCAGATAAGGAACAGACCAGGCCGGTGGAAGCAGTCTTGGCCCCAGGATCGTGGGTTTGGCTGAAAGTGATGAAAAGGAAGAATTGGGCGAGTCCAAAGTGGGAGGGACCGTACCAGGTTCTGTTGGCAACGCCTACTGCAGTCAGAGTGGCCGAGAGGACGTCCTGGGTTCATTTGACGCATTGTAAACCAGTAAAGAACTTTCAACTTGATAAAAACTTTGTGACTGATACACAACCAGACCGAGATGGCCAAAAACAAAGCGAATAGAAATTTAGATCAACCCCAGAGATGTTGCATAATCATTTTGTTGAGTGTACATTTATTGACTGTAATTGTGACAATTTTCCTCTTGTTGTGGTTTATCCTGCACACAACCACACAAGTGAAAGTGGGAAGGCGTGATGAAACGTCTATAGACTGGCATCCAAATTTTAACACATACCTGGCCATGAAACGTGTATATGCAGAGACTATGAACATTTCAAATTGCTGGGTTTGTACAGCCATACCAACAGCATATGGAGGACTGATAATGTCCGCTGTCCCTTTGGGGATAAATGAGACTTGGGAGAATTTACTTTTCGATACAGGAACTGTGAGATCACAGGACAAAATAGCTTTATTTTTACCTGTCACACAAAAAGGAGTTGTATGTTTCTATAAAAATGATACCCTCCAGGTGGGCTGGAGCAATTGTAATATAACCATATCTTACCAATGTTATATTAAGAATGGTAATGGCAATACTTTTTGCAGTACTAATTATGACTCGTATTTGAACTCATTGAAAACAACTATGAATGACATTAGCAAAAATCCAGTTTTGTTTAAACAATTGTCAGTTATAGATCATAAAATGTTTCATGCAGGGCTGATGCGTATTAGTACTAAAGTAGAAAACTGTTATTTTATTTGTGGGAAAAAGGCATATAAATGGTTACCTGAGAATTGGTCCGGCAGTTGTTTTTTGGGTTATTTGGTTCTGGCAATAAGACATACTGCAGAATTACCTTTGGGTAAGATACGAAACGTGAGAGAAGCAGCCCAAAAACCCGAAGGTCCAGTTGAAAAACCTGTGAATCCAGTTGGAAAGATCGAAGCTGGCTGGAAAGACCACAATTCAGTAAAAGACAAAAGCAAATTGACTCATATGGACTTGAGTGACAGTGTTATATCCTGGGCAGGAATATTCCCAGCCTATGGAGCAGTCAAATCGATCTGGGAGCTGAGGAAGTTGTCAAAGCTTCTCAAAGTAATGAGTAATGCAACTTTTTCCGCCCTAGAACTGGTGACTGATGAACTAAATGCAATGAGAACTGTTGTGCTACAAAATCGAATGGCTCTTGACTTCACCCTAGCGGCGAGAGGTGGTACGTGCACGCTTATCAAAGAAGAATGCTGTGCTTATATTCCTGACAATCGTCATGAGATCAATAACCACCTAGAGGTAATTCAGAAAGTATCAGCCATGACTGAACCAGACCCAAACCCACTGACAGACTTTTTCCAGAATCTGTTTGGGGGGTGGGGTTCCATCTTAATGAATATTCTGATTGCCATTTGTGTGGGTATACTCCTAATAGGAGCATGTGTTTGCTGTGGAATTCCCTGCATGAAAAGATTAATCAAAGATTTTATTGATGTATCTGTTACTGAAACTTTGTACCAAGATATTGAGATTGAAAGATTGATCTCAGATGACATTTTTTCTGAAGTATAGATTGAATGACTCACCTAGCTGAAAATCCTAAGTGGAAAAGGCTAGGAGATGAAATGACACTATGCATACTTCAAAATAGAATAAAAAGTATTAATAGGGGGGAAAATGTGTATTTGAATATACGAGAAATGCTAGTTTAAACGCAAAGTAGTATACAATGCATTTTATTCTATTTTTTTATTATTTTTTTTTATTTTAACATTTGTTGACCGGGAATGTCCGACTAGGTTCCACAGAGCCTTTTTTCAGTGGAGGCCCGGGGAGAAACGCTCCAGATGCATGTCTTTGGCATGTATTAATCTATTCTATTAATATATTCTATATTAATCTATTAATCATATAACAGTACAGATTAACTCATGTGTAAATGTAAGTAGTTTTGAAACTGCAGTGTGGCTTGAAGCAAAGCTGATCCTTGACCCTGGCAGAATGCTAGCTTAGCAAGTTTTAATGTTTATGCTTTTCACAAGTGATTATCTGTTGGGTCAGGAAATTAAATGTGTGAAATAATGAAATCTTCTGCTCTTTCCTGTTGGAATGATTTGGCCTTGTATATGTGTTACTGAGATAGTACGCAGCTGTGTGAGAAAGTGTAACAGAGAACAAAGATGTGTATTAAAAGACTGAATCTGCTATTGTATTCAAACTGATATGAAACCTTGAAGTAGTAACTTTACAGAAAGACATTATGTCTGACCAGCTGGATAGCAAGGCCTTATTGTATCTAGAGGAAAAGTTTTTTTTAAATATACAGCGTCAACAGTTTTATGAATAGAGGACTGTAAGCTAAAGTGATGTAGATGCCCTGTGACATATCACATCAGTAAGGTGGGCATAGCTTAAATGTTAAACCTATATAAAATTGTGGGCTTCCTGTTTCATGTCAGACAAAATTCTGTACTTGTACGTTTTTTGCCTCCTGGTGTACACTAGTAAACTTTTTAACCTGAACCTCCTGTGTATTGAAATTTTATTTTATTTAACAGTATTATTGATAAGCTCACCAGCCTGGGCATAAACCCTTACATCACAAGATGGATCACAAACTGGCTCTCAGGCAGATCCCATAAAGTAAGAGTAGCGGGATCTATGTCCGAATCCATACCAGTAACGAGTGGTATGCCTCAGGGCTCTGTCCTGGGGCCCCTCCTGTTTGGCACATACATCTCAGAAGTACAGGCAAGCACGGAAGGGCTGTGGCTGACTAAGTTTGCAGACGACTGCAAACTGGGTGCTACAATAGAGTCTCCGGCCGACATGGAGATCCTCCAGAAGGGCCTAAATAAGACTGATGCATGGTGTCAAAGCCATGGTCTCTAGCTAAATGCAAAAAAATGCGTAGTAATCCCCTTTGGAAAAAACAGAGTACCCGCAAACTACAACATAGGAGGTAACCCCCTGAAATCTGAAGAAGAAATAAGGGATCTAGGGACCCAAGTAGATAGTCAGCTTTCCTTTGATAACCATGTTGCCAAAGTGGTTAGAAAATCCTTCTATGTGACCCATCTGATCACAAAAGGATTCGCATCAAGATCTAAGGATATAATGGTGCCCCTCTACTCTTCCCTCATCAGACCCATTATTGAGTACAATGCACCAATTAGAATGTACCTGGCTAGACATCTCTAGCAGCTGGAGAGACCACAGAGGTACCTAACCAAGAGGATTACTGGCCTCAAACAGCTGCCCTATGCAGCACGATTGAAAAAGCTAAGACTGTTCTCTGTTGCATACCTATTTCTCAGAGGCGATCTCTGTCTAACGTACACAGCCATGTCCAACCCAGAATTGTTGAACATGCTCCATCTTAGCAAAACCAAATCTACTCGAGCTACACGCTCTAGGGATATAAGCCTCAACACAACAATGAATAGAACATGCTGGAGGGATAGATTCCCTTCACAGAGACTTCCCTTACTATGGAACAGGGTCTTGATCTACATAAGACAGAGCCCCTCACTATCACTCTTCAAGAGGAACCTTGATGAGTGGATGGGTAACAGAAAGTTCACATCGGGGATCACACTAACAGCACTACTAGATAGGGGCCAAGGGTACAAGCTGCTAGTACAAGGGTCTAGGGAACTACTAAAGGGGTGGTGAATACCGCACAACGTGGCTGGGCTAATATATGCCTTCGGGCAGATAGCCCAGTACCAACCTATGAACCTATCCTCCAATGCGTCCCCTGGTAGATGCTAGGATAGTATTAGATATGCTTGTTCGAAGGTGGTAGATGAAATTTTAAAGTAGTATGTAGTGTTAGAGGAACAAATATGTAAAGATTCTTGGTCTTTCCTCATAGGTATCAACAAAATACCTTTTAACGAGAAACATAATTTTTTGACTATAGATGTTAGGGACTTTTACCCTTCCACCCCCCATGACCAAGGTTTGGATCGCATCTTTTCCTTACTTAAGGATAGAGCAGCCCCACATGATGAACTAAGGCTAGTGGAAGATTTGTTGGATATAGCCCTGTCCTATAACTTTATTACTTTCAACAGCAAATACTACCAACAAAAAGTAGGAGTAGCCATGGGTTCACCATGTGGGGCTAGTTTTGCCAACCTGGTCATGGCTCAATAGGAAAGAGAATGTTTACTATCAGGTACACAGTGATTTTTGGATGATATTTTTATTTTGTTTGAAGGAGAAGAAATGGATGCACAAGAATTTATAGCATATTTAAACTCAACCACTGATTTTTTGAGATTTACTTTGACATTTTCTAAGGATAATACATCCTACTTGGAAGTCGGATATACAGCTTAAGAAAGATGGAATCAAGAATTGTTTACATGACAAATCTTTCGCAAGCCCACATACTCTAACACATTTCTTCACTTTACAAGTAATCATCCATTATCACAAAAGAGATATGTAGTCAAAGGCCAATTAGTAAGAGCAGCCAGAATGACCTCTAGGCTGGATGTGTTTCTGAGGGAATGTGTTTTTTTGTACCAGTTATTTTTACAAAGGCGTTACCCTACATCATTATTGCAAGACTTAGTAGAGGAAGTACAAAATAAAAGAGAAGTAGGAATTTATCCTCCACTTTTGACAGGGGTAAGCATTACTCAGGATACTATACCAGTGAGGACAAGGGAGTATAACTCTTGTAGTTTCAGACTACTATGTGACAAACTGGAAAATCAACCAGGTTTCATTTTTAAGAGGGGCGCTAACCTTAAACAAATTTTAGAAAGATAGAATCAACCATTTTCAGTGAAGAAAGGCATGTTTAAATGCCAAATGTGTAACTACTGTAAATACATAGATGTGGGTGCAAGTTTTGAACGCAGAGGCAGGAAATTTACAACTATCTGGCAAAATGCCCGGCCTTCTATGTTGGTAAAACCGACAGAAGGCTGAGGGAACGGATTTATGAACATGTATAAAGTATAAGTAGAAATAAATTAGAAAACGCCCTGGCCAGACACATAAATGAACAAGTAGACCATAAATTTGTTTTTAGAGTCATAGACCACATCCCACATGATGAGAGAGGAGGACCATGTACGTTGAAATTAGAAACATTGGAACTATTGTGGCAATTAAAGTTAGATGCTGCCCATTTTCCAGGTATTAATGAGATATTTTCTTTGACTTGTATTTTAAAACTCAGGAACCTAGCACGCTGACTAAAGAAAATTATCGAGTGAAATATCAGCAATTTTTAATGGAATTTTAACTTTTGTTTTAATGTTTTTTTTTTCCTCTCCTTGATACATGTCTTGGATATAATATATAATGTATGAGTTTATGGACCATCTTTGATTTGTATACAGGTTATAGGTTAATATAAATAATTTTAAATGGATCGTTTAATATACAATTAAAACACGTTTTATTAAAACTTGATAGTTGAAATAAGCTTTTTAAATATTTTAGTATGTTCATATCACATTTTTGGGTATTGTGACGCATTTTAGCACTCTATTCAGGAACAAATACAGATATAGGGTATTATACAAACTTGGACAAGTTGTTGGTAATAAGACCCTTCAGGGTTAAGTGGTAAATCAATTAAGGAAGTTTAACTCAATAATCAAGTATCCAATGGACTTGGATTTGTAAATCACATATTTTTAAAAAATGGATTTAAACTTCATTGACTATTTGATATTTTTATCTGAAGAAGTTCTTTGTATTGTTAGGAGAATGAAAAGTGATTGTACTGCTTTTTGCTTAATTAAACTACAACTACATCAATCTTGGGTATCTTTGACTTTTGTGTGCCGGTCTGCCTAGAACCAGTGATTTTGTTGGATTGTGTTAGTTTGTTACTACTTCTGGATTCTATAGGTATCTGCACTGTAGTGGATCAGACCACTTGCCTCCCACCAGCATCATCAGCCACCCGCTCCCACCATCCTTCACTGGAAACATCCAGATAGCTAATTGATCTAGGGTGCCAGGGTTACAAGTCAATGATTTTTCCATCTGCACAGTGGCTCTGATTCACCAAAAAAACTTTAACCCTTTATCCTTCTGAGACTCTGACTCATTCAGATTTAAATTTTGCTATCCTGGAAGACAATTTTTATAGAAACTATCACTTTAGCCCATATGATTTTGAGTTTCAAGCACTATGGTGTGATCAGCCTTTCCTAATCTTTCATCTGAATGGAGTCTCTCCATGTACAAACACCAAGCTTCTCCCCAAGGTGCTGTCTGAGTTTCGCCTTCATCAAGATATCAATCTGCTACCCTGTACTTAAGTAAAACTAACATGGGAGAACTCTCTCCCTGAATATAACAGAAGTCACTAGAGTATTTTGTCAAAACAGACTGCACATTACTGTGTGGGAAAGCACCAAAGAAAAAGACCATTACTAACATCCTAGCTTGTTTCCAGCACTTAAATCTAAGAATACAAACTCATTTCCAAACAAGACTGTCTGCCCAGTTGCTTCATTGCATCACTGTTTCTTACAAATAAAAGAGAAGTCTCTTGCTAGACCTGTTCATCACCATAATACCACATGAAGCTTCTTTCAAAGGGTCAGTCTAGGAACAGCATACTGTAGTTACCTGTTCTAAACCTTATACCTTTATCAAGCAATATACTGTAGTCTGGACTTTCAGTCCAAAGAGTGAGCTGGCTACTGTAGGGATGCTACTAAAGGGAGCACTGGCATGGCACCGCCCTTTTTTGTATGCCATACAACTACTGTAAAGTAATATTACTGACCTGGGAGCAGAATACTTCTTAAAGAGAAGTTATGTGCACACCTAACACAGAATCAGATCCTGAACAGCATCTTAGCAGGTCCAGATGTTCACACTGTCTCTCTCGCAAATTTTTTGGTTACTGTATATGTTAGCTGAACATTCTGTTGAACGTCTCCCTCCCCACACCTGGCTAACCCCCAAGTTAGGGCTGGAGATGCCAGAACAGCAGTGAACAAGTGTTATCCTAGTTATTCCTTCCAAATGCATTTCCTTTTTATTCAGGCAACTCCTTGTAGGAGGTTATGTCCAGTTACTTGTCAGTAGTTTTCTGTAAGTGAGTAGTTATGATGAGAAACCGAGAAAAGCTTAAAAAAGAATACAACAAGCTTCATGCTTGTGAACTCTGCTATGAGCCCTCCACCTATTGGAGGATGCTGAAACAAAATATTAAGGCACTGCTGTCTCAGATGATCTCTTAAAGACTTACTGCTGTACCTTTGGGTCTTAAAGTAATAACTATCTGTATTTTATGAAGAGGTAATATCATTTGCTTTTATACCACACTGGACAGCAGGACCAGTTGACTATACTGGATGGAAACACAAAGTCATTTGAGTCCATGCTGCAAAGGAATGTAGGGTTACAGAACTCTGCTGGACTTGAATGACTTTGTCTCTATTAACTCAGTGGAAATGAATGCCAATTTTAAAACTGTCCGTGCTAACATCTTTCTTCCACCTCCACCAGATATTTTCTATTATTATATGCACTCTTATCTTCAGATAACCCCAATTATTGGGATGGACAATAATTTGGCTGCAGGGGTGTGGGAACAATCATACACCTGGGCATCAGGGTATTTGATTATTTAAACCACCTGTCCCCTGAGGCATGGTGTGTAATGTATCACTAAGAAGAATGTATTCATTCACACAGTGACAACTGTCATTACTGCGACATATGTTGGCTTGTCTGCTTACTAATCTACTGTTCTCTAACAGGGGATACCTAAGAATTAAATAATCACCCCTCACCATGAAGGAGGAGACCATGTTGTCTGCTGGTCCATCTGCCCATCTCTCTGTAAGCTTGCCAAAACCCAGGAAAGTCATCAAATCAGGGTCAGCAGCACAACTGCTGGGAACCCTCTCCCACTGCCACTGGGCCACCTACAGTCATTGGATTATTACTGCGATAGATCCCACTGCCACTGGGCCACCTACAGTCATTGGATTATTACTGCAATAGATCCCACTGCCACTGGGCCACCTACAGTCATTGGATTATTACTGTGAGAGGACTGGCTAAGTGGGATGAGCAGGATAGATTTTCTGGGATAACTGATCTGCACTGGCTGCAAACAGATCCCTTGACTGCACTGAAATGAAAGATTGGTTACTTGACACAGAACTGGAAGACATGGTCAGTTAACTCACTGCTGGACTGAGATGTACAGTCAGCTGAATATTTACTACACTGGATCGAAGTATTTGACCTAGATAGAAAAGCAGTCAACTGACTAAGAGAAGCACAGTCAATTGGCTGTGCTAGACAGAAAGGTTAGCGGACACTGTAGAGGACTGAAAAGGATAGAAACATGGAGTAGAGCAGAGGGTCACTTGACTATAAAAGTCTAGATGGCCTAACTAATTCAAGCCATGCAATATCCTTGCTGCAATGGCTTAGAGGTCTGGCTTTATCCTCTCACCCAGTAGACCAGTGCCACTCATGTTTAAGGAAGAATGTTAATTGTCCACCAGGCTAGAAAACTACTTTTCAGCCCTGCCCCCTTGAACCCCATTTTCCATGATGTAAAGCTCACTTTTTTTACATCTATGGTTCTTGCCCCAACCCCGGTGGCTGAGCTACATAAGATGAAAGGCTCAGTTCAGTCCATATTGTAGTAAAAGGCTGGAATGGTTGCTACTTTTTCTGTTTTGGGTAAGATGGCAGATCTGTATAACTGTGGTAGACAATAGGCAAGTCCACATGACTGTACTAAAATGATGATGCTGCAGTTTCTGGACTGGAAGGTAGGACCAGTTGGCTGTACACAGAGTTAGATGGCAGGGTGAAATAAGTGTAATAAACTGAAAGGCTGGCCTGTTAATTTGTACTGGACTGAAAGGTAGTCTCAGTTAACTCTATTAGTCATTAAGGGACATGTAGCCAATTACTAGACTGCAAGGCAAGGTCAGTTGACCTGGTAATCAAGTGCAAATCACGGTCAGTTAACTCTGTATTAGACTGGAAAGCTGGGTCAGTTTACTTTACAAGGAGCTGAAGGGCAAGGTCAGTAGTTTACACTGGACTAGAAGATGGTCCAACTCTGCACTGTACTGAAAGGCAAGGTCATTTGACAATTTACATGGACTGGAAGGCAGAAATACTTGAGTCGGTGTAAGTACTGAAAGGTAGGATCAGTTTATATAGCAGAAAACTAAAGGAAAAGATGTGTGAGCACCTCAGTTCAGAAGTAAAATGTACGAAATGTGGATGAAGTAGAATCTCTACTAAAGGATATTATGATTATTTTCCATTTAAGTTATCATTTCACTGTTTATCATGCTTTAAAAAGTAACTCAAGCTTATAATTAGAAAATAGGAGATAGGGTGTATTTAACACTCAAATCTGACTAGAATGAAGAAGGAATGGTAAAATGGAAAATGTGCATTAAACCACTTCTTTTATTTTCCTAACTGGTTTGTCACACTTCTGTCTCCATGCTTGGTCATTCTGTAATCAAACTGCTGTAGCAAAAGAGATCAGGAATATGTAATGAGCTACTAACAGACTGTGGTAGGATGTTCAAACAGATGATCTACAAAGCATAGAAAGTTGTAAAGCTGATAAACAAATGGGAAAAGAAAGAGGCACACTGCTTCCTAGGGTAACTCATGCTTTCACATCTCACCTAATATGACCAAGATAAAATTCAAAGAGATGGCAAACTACAATGACATGCCTGGAATGCTTAGGTTTAAGTATATGAACGTTTTTAATTAATTAATTAATAACATGATTTTCCCTCTTCTGGATGATAAGATCTACAACTAATAAGGTATGTATTCTACTTTAAAAAACAGTTTCACTTCACATTTTTTGGGGGGGGTCCTAACATTCTCAATGATGGTCAGCCTCCCCTTTTGCCTCCACTTTCTTGCAGATTTGTTTTCTTCAGGGGCAAAAGCCCACTTGCGCATTCATTTTCCTGGGAAGCTAGAAAGCACTAAGAACAGCACAACTGTCAGCTAACTGAGTTTGCATTTCTTTAGTTATGTGCCAAACGTCTTCTCAGTACTGCTAGCTGATTTCAACTAGTGATCATGCTGGAAGACAAATGTGCTTCTACATATGTGTACCTTCTCACAATATCCATAGGTTTATAAGACAATACTAGGCTATTGGCCCAGAGGGCCTTATACGCCTAGCCAAGAATTTTGCCCATGTTCCCAATGTGTTGCTCTGCTCATACGAGTCCTCCCCAAGGACCCAGCATGACCCCCTCCCTCAAACTAGGTGAGCTAATAAGTGCCATTCCTCTCCTACCACCCATTTCTACAGAAGAGGTTAGTGCAGCGATAAAACACTCCTCCTGAGGGAATGTACAAGGTCCTCTTGGAAATGATAAGGTGATGGAATCTATTGAGGTACTGTGGTTACCACACCTTTGCAGTGTTGTGTGGAAGGTTAGGACACAATCTCTGGACTGGAAAATGAATAAAAGTCAGTATTTTCAAACCAGAACTTGGAAGGTGTGCTGCAGTTAGAGGCAGATCACACTTTTTAGCCTCCCTGGGAAAGCTTGGGTCATGAGACTAAACTGGAGATTTTACCCAACAGTCTAGCCAATTTAGGAGGAGTAATACAAATTCAATCCTGACCATGGAAAAGTGGAATAATGGTCATTGCACAGATAAAGGAGGGGTCTCTCTACACTATCTACATTTGCTTTATGGACGGAAAGCACACACGTAACTGTGCATCCTGAAATTTCTGGGTTCCTATCACGTGATCGAAAATTGCAAACGGTGAACGCATACTGAGCGAACTCGATTGGTCAAAACATCGCACGCGTAACACGGAAATCGCCGTAGGGAACATTTTCTTTTTACTTCAATGCAGTGCGATCTCGGAGTAGGAATATTTAAGTAGCGGGTGTGTGGGGGTGCAGGGTGGCTTGCCCCCCTACCCAAGGCATTTAGGTAAGTATAGTTTTTTATTTTTTTATTATATTTTCGAAATTTCAAACATCATTCATGTGGTGTCGACCATATGGTGTTCGATGTTTGAAACATTTGAAAATATAATATAGACCCGAAATTTCTTGTGGTGCTATAATGTAGGGCTCTGATACAACTTGTGTGTGTCACTCAGTAGACATACTTCAGGAATAAGTCTTTTCTCTGCATACTTAGTCACATACATTTACAGTTGGTATATAGTATGTTTCATCTCCCCACCTGTTTGTGATTTTCATAGGCAGTATGTTAAGGCACAGGGAAAGTCTTTAGATTATCCAGCCTAGGTATGTGAGAGTTGCATGTTTGCTGTTTGCAGATGATGCTGTCCCCTTGGGCTCATGTCAGTGTGATTTCCAGTATGCAATGACATGGCTTTACTACTGAGAGTGACATGACTGGTATATCAGCTACCTCAAAGTTACATGTTGTGATTCTCTTTGGGGAAAAGTGGAGCGCTATCTTCATATGAGAAAGGAGCAACCTTTTCAGGAGGAGGAGTTTAAATATCTTCAGGTCTTGCTCATCACTGAAGGCAGAGAGGATCAGGAGGCTGTCCAGAAAATTGGGGTGGCAGCAGCAATACTGCAGGTGTTTTTTTTTTTTTAGTCTGTGGTGATGGCTTAAGAACTAAGCCATATAACTGAGGTAGCCATTTAGTGGTTAGGCAGTGTCTCCATCCTCATGTGTGCCCCTAGATGTTTGCCAGTAAACCTAAAGAATGAGCTTATGGTTACAGGTGGACAGGATTCAAACTCCCTCTAGATGGCAGAGTAAGGAGCTCAGCTATCTGGCTGATCTCTAGGTACAGCCATTGCCTCTGGGTTGAGAGGAGGCAGTTGAAACAGTCTGAGCAAACTGAGAACCCCATATGGAAGGTCAGAAGGTGTACTAGGCATCCTAGAGAAGAAACAGGCAAATACTGAAAGGATTCCGTCATCTGAGCTTCCACGAGAATGCCTACAATCACAAAGAAATAACTGTAGACTACTGTTGAGGAAAGGGAAGCAAAGTCTGTCCTGGACAGCTTGCTGACATTGCTAACCTCACTCAGACAAATATTTCAGAAAAAAGATGGATGAATACTCCTACTTTCCCTATTCACCCATGTCTGCTGGTAATCTGTTCTATGAATCCCCCATCCTTTCTATGAAAAATGTTTCCTTACATACTTGATCCTTTGTTAATTAACTCAATTACAAAATGTGAGGTAATTCACTACGAAGAGTTACATGGGCAATGGCACACACAAAAAACTACTGAAACACAGGAAATTATTAGGTCTATATTACACAATCGAAGTTCCGTAACTTCGACTGACATATATACGAACAAATATGTCCAAAGTTACGGAACTTCGAGTATGCTTAAAAAAAACAATAAAAAAGGAAAAAGAAAATAAAATGGTATATGCACCCCCCACTCTTTAAATACACCAGTTCCGAGGTTGCGCTACAGTGCAGTAAAGGAAATTTTCCCTTTACTGCACTGTAGCGTGACCTCAGAGTTGGTATATTTAAAGAGCGGGGGGGGGGTGCAGGGGGGCTTGCCCCCCTGCATATCACCTTTTATTTTCATTTTCCTTTTTTTTATCTTTTTATATGTAGTTGAAGTTCTGTAACTTTGAACATATGTATTCATACACGTTATAGTCGAAGTTACGGAACTTCAACTATGTAATATAGACCCGAAATTATCATCACTCTATATAGAAAGCTGGTAAAACAATATCTGCTATAAGGTGTTCAACTCTACCTCTGTGAGGAAGAAGACAACTGTCAGCAGCTCTACACAAGTGAAGTCTGCATAAAAATAACACATACTATAGAGAAGAGAAAGAGAGAAATTGCTGGATTAATTATATGCAATATGTAAAGGAAATACATGAAGGTTAAGAGGCAGTTTTCTTAAGAAAAAGACTTCTTCAGATACAGACAAGAGGGAGCTGAAATGTATTGGAGAAAACTGGCAAAAGAATCAAAGTATAATTAGACAGGGAAAGGGAATAGAATGGAAAGACACCAAGAATTTATTTTGACTGAAGGCTAGAGATTGCCATTCTTATCAAGGACTGATATCAGAGTACAGGCAATGAGAAAGAAATGGGGGGATCCGAAGTGAAAGACCAACACTGGTACAATTTTAGTATAATCTAGAACAGAAGCTGCTGTTAAAAAAAAGGAAAAATTAGTACAGCATACAAAATATTGCATGATAACTGTATGAATCAATCAGAGGAGGTTAGAAAGGCTAGGGAAGAGAGACTGGATAAGCAATTCACATACAAACAATGGGGTATATATTTATGTCTCCCAAATATGCAACAAAGTCTAGAAGATTTAGGATCTCTGCTTGGAAGTGTTTGCATACGTACATTTATACCCCAAGTGTGCCTTTCGGCTTATCCCGGTTAGGGGTCGCCACAGCGGAACTCCGGTCCGCTAATGTCTGGTAGTGGGTTTTTACGTGCCGAGTTACCAGCCCTGATGCACAACCTTCAACGAAGGCACACCCATTCATGCATGCCTCCACACAGAAGACGCTCTAGCTGAGAATTGAACGCAACAACGTCTTGCTGTGAGGCGACGCTACCGCAGCACCACTACCGCGGGACGTTTATACCCCAAGTAGACTCCAAAAAATTTTTCCTGAGGTAGACAGCAAATGTTGGAGGTCTACCTCTCAACTGTACAAATTTTCACAGAATGTCTAGATTTTTGCCGCATATTTTTGGTCCGATTTTCATAAAATTGTAGTTTTCTGGAAATTAGTGGCAAAGCATTACAAGTTGAAGTTAGAAAATAATGACAAACACTGAGTTTCAGACTTTGTGCCCTTCAGAAAATTCATGCTAATGCAAAACCTGTTATTCTATCAACTTTCTAAGTTTGTAAGAGCAATATTTAAAAGTTGTCCCTATTTTTTGGCCTTTGTCCCACTTGTATATATATGGCTTTGTCCAGATTTCTTGTTCTAAGAGGTTGAGAGGTATGGTTGGAGGTGTGATGGGAAAGAAAGGTAATTGGAAACATATTTTCTGGGAGTGCAATGAGTTGGCCAACTTTAAAGATTCCCTGCAGACTACTCTGTCAGAGATGCTGGGTGAGCAAATTAGTGTAACTAAAGAAATGATTTTTTTGAGTTATGATACAGAATCAGGGTTGCCTAGACATAAGGCCTTGCTGAGTCTAACTATGGTGGCTGCCAAACAAGCAATTACTAGAAAATGGAAATTAGTCTAAACCAACATCACTAGAAGTAGTGAATATAGAAACAAGAGATGGAATTGGGATCTTTAGAAAAGGGTAGGAGCAAATTACATAGAAAAAAATGGGAATTGTGGGAACAATACATGCAGAGGAGGAATGAGGTTTAAAATAAGTTAGGATTTGAGTGAGCTATGTAATGTCTAACAACGACTGGCTAGATTCTAAGTGATGTATAATGTATGCAACTAAAATTGTGTCAATATGGTTTGTGCTGTATAAAGGTTACAACTAAAATTATGACAATATGGTTTTTCATTTATATAAACATATGATTGTCTATGCCATACGTCATATTTTTAATAAAGATGTTTCTTGTTAAAAAAAAAAAAAAAAAAAAAAAAGACCTGCAGAAACAAGTGGCACAATATGCAAACAGAAGGGATAACTTAGAGACACTATGAAGAAACATTTACTTCACAAAGGAATTGCCACTCCTGAAGATACAGTCATTTCAAAAACAGTGGGAAAGCAGGAAGGAGTCACAAGGCAGCTGCAGAATTTAAGCATAGGCAGCATGCTGGTGGCAATGTAATGGCATCAGTTTTGCCAACAGGTGGGAGACTGGGGCAACTGAATGGGTGCAGAAAAAACCCTTGCATGTTACTAAAGTCAGTACTGACAGATCCTTTCATCTTAAAGATTCTGCTCCCATACAGATTTTGCATCTTTATGATGGTTTCTATTATATTGTCTTTCCAATCCCTGCTTTTCCTCAATAACTGACATAATGAGCCCTGTCTTTGTCTTTCTTCATACATGTTTTGACTTTGCCTTTTAAAAACTGCCTCAACCACAAGAATTATTTGTTTTAAGAAGATGTGACCTCTGAACCCTAAAGAGCAAATGCAATCCAGCAGTCTGGATTATTTTTTAAGTCTTTATTGATCTAATAAAGTTAATAAAATTATCTCTGTATCTAAACCTAATGAACAAACAGGAAAAGCAAAAAAATGCAGAAAACTAATAGTAGTTTCTAAAGTTCCCTCAAAACTCTTTAACACATGAAAGGACTAGAAAAATGTTCAGTGAGAACCAAAATATCCATTCTTAACAAAAGAATGCTGTGTAGGAGGACTAATGGTATCTGAAGTACATAGTGAAAGAGAAACATAATAAAACAGCAAAGGCCATAAACTTCCCTCTCAGATAATCCACCCACACACAGAACAGCCTTTAATGGCACAGAATGTATTTTGGAAAGACCGTTACCAACACACTAGTTTGTTCCATTGGCACTCGTTCCGATGCTGAAGCAGCTATTACGTCAAATGCAGAGGATATGCTTCTACATACAAACTGTGGTCATTGCCTAATGGTAATTTGTGACCAATGCTCAAATCCTGACGGCCTCCTCTTGTACACTTCTGTCATCAAATGAAAGGCACCTTTGAACTCAGTGAGCCTTCCCATTTCACAGAAATTACAATAAAAAAAATCCAATTTTCTAAATGATTTTCCATACAAGAAGATATAGTAAGATGTGCTGCATAAATACCCAAACTACCAGAGAAAAAGTGTATCTCATCTCTTCATATACTAATGCTACTGGCATTCATCTTCTCACTCCCCAACCACATACCAGTCTCTCATGAAGTCAGCAGATGGTATCACTAAAGTCAGTCAGAGTTACTGCCATCAACCTTAGTATTCTAAAATGGCAAACCTTTTCAAAGAAAAATGCTTCCTTATCTCCTTCCTTAATCTCTTCACTTCCAAGGTGTTTACCCTATTGTGGATACCATTCAGTTTAAAGTGTCGGGCTGTCTACATCTGTCCCTGTCATATATAACTTCAGTCCTATGCATTTCATGCCATGAATTTAAGCAATCATGTCACGACTCTAAACTTCTCTCTGCATTTTCCAAAAACTGCAATCATAACTGGTTCTGCATCTCTTGAAGGCAGTAACATCACTAATGAAATTTGCTTTAGTCTGACTCTGTGGTGAGGAAACCTTGACTCTGATGCAGATGATCCACGTTCAAGTATCAGCATGGGTATCAAAACAGCCAGGCGGGGGACGGTGTAAGTTAGCAGCTAAAGCTAGCTTCTCAATCCTGGGGGAGGGAAATGGCGGTATTGCTAAGCCAAATTTACTCTGTGCAAACAGATGTTTGCATGACAACAGTGGCTATAGGACTGGGGCATGTAAGCCTGGTAATTCAGGCCAGTGATAGCTGCCCTCATAGCTACAGGGGCTGGAGTGTGCGCATGCCAAAAGAGGGCACTGAATGCCCCCATGGTAATGCAGGTGCTCATGTCACCCACAAGTAATAATTATTGGGAAGATGCCCAGAGTTTATGAATGGATGGACCCTTGGGATGACTAGGTGCAGCAGCCCACACAGAATGATAATACAATGCCCAGGTCACAGTGCCTGGCGAATGTGTGACCAGATGGCCAGGTAACTCTTTCTAATAAAGACTACATAGTGATCCCCCCCAAGGAATAAGCTAGTGGTAGCTGCAGTGACCCTAGAAGAATGAACCCTAATGTGCCCCTACACAATTTTGCCATGAAAGGCATAAGACCCAAATCCAGTGTGTTAGCCATTTGGATATGGGTTGTTAGCCTGTAGGATTCCCTTTGTTATCCCTTACAAATGAACAGCTTTTCAGAAATTCCTTTTTTTTTTTTGCCTTGTCCAAGTAAAATCTCAATTGTCTAAGGACTTCAAGGGAATGAAAAATCCTTTCCTCTTTCTGGAGGGATGGAAAAACAAAGGAAGGTGAATAGCCTCATTTAAGGGTAATTGTTACCACCTTAGACATTAAGATAGGGTTACTACATAGAATGATCCTAGCCTGTATTTTTTACACAAGGGCCAAAATTCTGAAATCCTTATAATGGTGGCAACTCCAATTAACAGTACAACTTTCCAGCTTAGATATGGAGGTAGAAGCAACTGGTTTAGACAGTGACAAGGTTAGTTTCCTCAGTATATAGCTGATGTTTGTTAGTGGAGTATGTTACCTCTTCGGGTTTCAAGTGGAGAACCCCTTGAGGAACTGCTTTATAGGCAAAAATGAAGAGAGAGAGGGGCATACTAAGACAAACAAGCTGAAATGGCTAAAACATGTACCTTCATGAAGGTAAAAATCCCTGTTTTTAAGGGTTTGACAGGACAGGTATGTCAGGATCAATGATACATATGCTGTAGGTGGGTTCTTACCCCTTCTTGGACACCATATCTAGTTTCCTAGCATACCTTGTACATCCTCTAAAAGCATGTGCCTTAAAGGAATGAATGATAGATCATTGATATTGCTAGCATTATAATCTTCAGACTTTGGGGTGTAGGAGTAACCCCTAGTTCCGCATTAAGAAGTCCAACTGCTGGGGCAACATTACAAGGTTCATCCCTATTATATTCAGCAGAAGAAAGAAACTATTGCCTGGGCCAAAAGTGGGGACAGGATTAGAACTTTTAGTTTGTACTCCTTTATATTCTGCATCACTCTAGGGACAAAGAGTACTGGAGAGAAAGTGTAAAGAAAAAGACATTGCTAGACTATGAAAATGGTATCTGTTGTCCAGACCTTACTTCTGCTAAACTAGTGCATAATTCTCCAAGTTATCTGTCCAGAAAAACAAAAGATCCATCTCTGGCACATTCCCTGTGAACTATGTCCAAAAATATGTCTGTTTGGCATCCATTTGCATTGTTCCACCTCTGACCTGTTCAGCCCATCTGCTAAGGAGTGCTCTTGCGTTCTCCTGAGATAACAAGTAAGAAGCTGTAAGGGTCACTTCCCACTCCTAAGCTTGCATGACCAGCCTGTAAACAAGCAGGAACGCATTCCTCCTCGTTTGTGGATGTATCACATCAATGAGATTGTGTGTGTGTGAAAATCATCAAGATTACCTGTTGTCAAATGGATTAACTGGTTTGATATCAAGAATGACTGCTATCATTGCTTTTGTGTAGACAATGTCTCTTCTGGGTTTGTCCCGGATCCTCTGCTGTCCTGAGCTAGCTCCCCAGGCTGTGTCCAAGGAGTTTGTGGTGAGCATCTGGATATCCAGACCAATCTTGAAAAGGCCCCAATCCTCCCCTACTGAACAGCACTTGTTGGACCTATCATAACAGCTCTTTCTTAGGATCATAGGAGTTTACTAGGCTATTAACCCCCAGGTCATTTCAAGCCTAGCTGTTTCATCCAAATGTAATACCACAGATACTTTAGTCAATACCTATGACTGTATTTAGTAATGACTGCCCTTAATGCAGGGTGATAGACATACAGGACACTACATAGATTGGGATGTTGGCATCATCTGTTCCGCAAATGTCATGGCAGCTTTCTTTTGTTACGGGTGCTATAAAAATGGAAGAGGCCATGTAGCCCTGTACATTCAGGAATTCTCTTGAAATAAGTGGTCACTCCTGTTTTACTAACTTGACTTAGTTTAACAGTAAAATCACTTTGCCTGAGGGGGAGTAGGCACTCCAGTGCTGTGTCCAATACTGCCCCTAGAAATAGGGCTTATTTTGTACTACAAGATGGGATTTTGGAAGGTTTAGAGAGAACTGTGTTTTGAAAGCAAGTCAGAGTGAATTGCAGTACTTTCTGAACATTTTCTGAATGAGGCAGTTATTGCCCTTGGTGCTGCATTAGGCAATTACTGGAGCCATGTATTTTATGAAACCCTGGGTGCAGTAGATAAACCAAAGGTCAAGGGGGTAAGCGTCAGTGGCAACTTCCTGCCCTGAATCCAAGAAAAGGCCCATCCAATCTGAGTACAAGTAGATGTAGGTACGCTAACTTTAGGTCAAAGGTGATGGTTTAAAGTTTATGAGGAGAGGAGAGGAGAGGAAGAAGGCCCTGCAACATTAGTATTTTCAATTCTGGTATTGCTTTGAACTTGTTTAACCTTGAAGATTCCAGTATGGGTTTCCATGCACCTTCTTTTCTTGGAGACATAAGAAGTATGCAGCAATAAGCCTATTCCTTTGGCTCCCTACAATATTAGGTTTTGTAGCAGGGGCTGCCAAAGCCTATTTGGTCCTTGGAAAACAGGGAAACCTAAAAACTGTGGTCTGCTTAATAGCTGTATTCTGTATCTTTGCCTTAAATTCTAAAGGACCCATTTGCCTTGGGGAATTTACAGACAGGCCTAAAAGACTCTCCTACTTTTGTGCAAAAAGGGTATGAGGGAGAGGTTTTTGGGGATGATGTGCACTGGGGTGGAATTTGGTGGGCTGGGAAGAGATGAGCATTGAACAGAATAGATGTTCATTCTCTGGGTCCTAGACCTGAGACACCCTAGGCTTTCTCTTTCAGTCTGTTTGCTATAATTTTTGTATAAGTCTTACCATCCTGGTGCTTTCCCTTTTCTTGTCACTGGTGGAAAGGCCATTTTCTGTTATACTTCGGTGCATGGGGGTGAAATTATTGGTTTACACACTGCTTAATCTTCCCCTTTTTCTCCACTCTTTTTAACTCCTTTTCTTGCAGGGGAGCAATAAAAAGCTCCTCCTCCTCCAATGAGGCATTAAGGGTTTCTGCTTTAAAGTGTTCTGGGAAGGACTGTGTCCTCAGCCAGTTATGCCTACTATGAACCTATGAAAACTGAGCTCTAGTCATTACGGCACAGCATCACTTTATACTAAAACTGCTGTTTGTGTCATCACTGCATTTTATAGCTTTTGAAACTGTCAGCTGACTGTAATTCATTAAGTTTTGTCTGACATTTGTGTCACAATGCAATGTATGTTACAGATTATAAAGCTGTTCTTTGATTTTCCATACAGCTCCGTAGAAACAGCAGTGTGTGCAGCATCAAAGCCGTTAATTATAAAACATTAGGAGTTCATACACCAGGAAATTACTACATGCAGCTTGTTGTAACTACATTCTTGTGTATGCAGCTCAGTCACAAGGTTATTCTCTGGATGCATTACCCAGCTCCTCCTAGTTGCCTGTTCCTCGTGGTTCGACTCGTCACTATCATGCTTCCCATCAGTGCTATTATTCCCTTCCTGTTTGCAGCCATTGGGTCTGTCCTTATTCTTTTACTCTTGTTTTCCTACAAAGTTAAAGGTACTACCTCTCTCTTTTTGTTACATCTTGTTTTACCCTCTTGATTCAATTTTATCACAATTTTACTTCTAACTTGTATTGTGTTGCTTCTTTTCATACTATATTGCTCCTCTTTCTTTTTCCTTTACATTTGTTCTCCCTCCACATAGTTATTTTCCATTTTTTCCTCTTTCACCTCAGTATCACTTTCTGTCATCACTTTCTCTCCTCCTTATTTATGTTTTCTCCTTAACTCAATTTTTTCACAATTCATTCTACGCTTTCACTTTTTGACTACTTTCAACTAATTTCTCTTTTTTTAATGTTTCAAGTACTACTTCTAAACTTTCTTCAGAGTTGTTTACTGCCTCATGTTTGTTGTATCGACTTGTTTTTCTGTGTGTAACACGCCTAACAACTGACGTATTAAAATTGTATTAACAACTGAACAGGAAGGGAAAACACCAACTCTTGTCTGTTCAGTAAAAGGGCATGAAAATTCTGTTTATAATCTAATATTATTTTCATGGTTTGTACTGCAATGGATGTTTGTATATTCAAAAATCAAAAAAAACAAGTAATCCCAGTAGTATCCCCGAAGTCTCAAACAACCCACTAAACCGCCATTGTCTGATCTGATCAATATACAGTGATTAACGAGATATATATGGATCGAAAATCTTCAACACAGAGAAGTTTCTTACACTGTTTTGATTTTATATTCAAAAATCACCATCACTGTGATTTCCTAGTTGAAAGGTGAAACTACTCTTGGGGGAAGCCAGGTATTCAAATGTCTAGTGACTCTGTTGGTCTAGAGTCAGTGAACATGCAGAGGGTTCTGGAGTTAATTTGCCAGACAAGAGTCATTATTTTCCTTTCTTGTTTGGTTGATGATTTTATATAACATTTATGTGAGCTATCCATTTAATTGTTGTTCCACTGTGGATGTGCAGAATCGGGATCTGAGATGCGTATCAAGTGCAAAATTTCACATTATTTCTGCAGCAATCATTTAACTGTTGTAAGTTGACACATATACTCCTGTTACTGTACAGGGATAATCTATGCAGAACTTTATGAATGGAGTGCATCGCAGTTATCATAACTACTTAAACACATAAATCAGTGTAATTATGGGAATGCTTCACATTTCTGTTGTGTATCCATGCATCAGATTAAAACATGGGGCAAGATACATGTAACAAACTGAAATCAGTCAGGACCAAGGTTATGCCATGCTACAATACTCTGAGACTGAACGTAGATCTAATTTGTTTAAGTGTCACAAAATGATTAAAGAAACTTTTATCTTTAGGGAATGCGTCTGTTGGACCTGTGAGAAAAAAAACATAGTGATAACAGGGAATACAGATTCATATGCTGAAAATATCACTGATATGTCATGCAGCATATGATCAAGTTGCTGCTTTTTTCTGTCTATTTTTAAATTATATATGTGAGTATACATGAATTTACACAAGTCTTTATATGGTGTTTCACTTAAATATAAATACTGAAATTGATTATTTTCTTGCAGTATGTGTTTAGACTGGACACTTTCAGGTACTGTAACTCACAAATAATGCATGGCAGTATTAACAGTGAATCTGGTTGAACTGAAACATCAGTACCGCCCTTTCGTGGCTTAATGTTACTGGGCATACTTTTCACTTGTAAAGTACAAACTCAGTGCCAACAGTTTGTCAGTGAACTGTGCCAAAATGATTTTAAATGAGAAGTATTAGGTAGCTACTTGGTCCCTTGGAAAAAGGGACAGTGCATGAAACTGTAAAGGAAAGAATGACTAGAAACAAAATGATTTTCCCTAGGATTTGCAGACTTAACTAGTGAGTTGTGGTGGTTGGCTTCAAGACAAACATCATGATTGTTTCTTCATCCTGTATGGAAAATGCCTTCCCTTCTAAACACTAAGGGCAAAGTGGAAATAGTCCAACCTTTGATAAAGAGGCGAGGAGACACTGGATGACGAGTGGTACCCAGGAATGGCTTTGCATAATGCAAGGGAAAAGGCAACAGTTAATGTTTAAATCAAACCAATGCATGTTTGTCTTTTTTTATGCCACTGAGTGACAGCTGATGACTGATGTGCATAACTTTAGGATCCTTAGTAAAGATAACACTGCATGCAGGATGTCATGTGATGCTGTTCTGCAGTCTGTCACTAGAGAGAATGGTTCCTCGCATACCATGCTCTGGATGCCTTCAGCTGTCCATCACATGCTATACAAACTGAACTGAATCCACTTGCCTATGGTATAGTACATTACGTTAGTCAGGATCGCAGTTGTCACAGAAGCTGTGACATTTGGCCAGCCTTCACTCTGTCTTCTAGTCACCATTGTCATGTCTTCAGACTTCAAAGGATTCTGATTTAAAAAAAAAATCAATGACAGGGCGATGGAATCCTACTGGGCCTCCGGAAGCAATTTTGCTTAACAATGAGAATACCTACCTCTATGAGCACATGAAATGAAGAAATGTTAAAAAGACATTATTTAAAATGAATGACAATTATTGCCACCAGTCTCAGTCAGTATTTGCCACTGCAAGTCGGAAAATGTTATTAAGTTCCAAGTAAAAAAGAACGTTTCAATAAGACAGAAGAATGACAAATTCTGTCAAACAAGTTCATATCATTTGAAGAAACTGAAATTAGCAGCCACATCATTTTGACTAAAGCTGAGAATACTGACTTTTTCAATTTTCTATTTCTTTTTGGATACTGCTGCTAAATCATTCATCAAGGTCTCTATTTTATCAATCCCTGTACCAGCACCTTTGAAACTACATGCTAATTTGACAGAAAATTGGAAACAATGACTGCAGAGGTTCAGTCATTATAGCGGTGTTTCAGGTTTATCTGAAAAAAAGGTAAAGAAGTCTATGCTTCAAGAGATGATGCAATTAGGGTACGTAATACATTTAATCTAACGAAAGAACAGCAGTGTGGTTTGTCTGTCATTAAAGTCAAGATTCAGCAGTAGTGTGGTGCTAAAAAGAACCTGCTATATATTCTCCACTTATTTTTCATTAGAAAGCAGGGTTCACAGGAATCTTTGTTGCATGTGTGATTAAGCTAAGACACAGACCCAAAGATGGAGTTTGGTGAGCTGCATGACTTACTGTGGAGACGTAGAATTCCTTATTTAGATTAGATGCAAGTGCTGTGATACAACTGCTGGTGTGTGATTGCACTGGATTTTGGAAAGGATTTCTTCCATTATTTTCTATTTCTGCTATTAATTGCAGTTTTTGTTTTACTTTAAATTTGGTTTTGCCTTGAAGTTTTTTTTTCTGGAGTCTTAACAGTTCTTGGCTATGGTCAGTTAGGAAAAAAATCATTTTTCCATTCACTGAGTGGAAATTAATTAATTTTAACTAATTGGTGGGAAATGCTGAGAAATAGGATTTCTTATTTAACTGTCTTTTCTATTTAGCTGCAAGTGTTGGAAGAATCAAAATCTTAAACAGAGAAATATACTCCAAAATCCAGCAGTACCACACCAGCAATAGTCTGATATTATTATTATTATTTTTGCTATTAGTATATTACAGTTTATTTAAAATTTTGTGCTACAACTACTGACTGTGGTTGTCATTACAAACAAACACTAGACCTACCACAGGTACATCAGAACAACCACAGACCTACATATGCTGAATCTCTTAAAAGTAACCTACCTAAAACCACAAAGACCTCTTAAATGTATGTAGCCTAAGAAATAAGTATCCTGAGCAGCCTCACAAACAAACAACTTTGGCAGCACCTACCTTGAAGAGTAAATTAAATAGTCACAGCCTCTCAGTTCAAAAGCCCAAAAGGCAACTCCCACACAATCCACCATCCAAACCAAAGTGAATTAATTGTGAGACACACTGATGCACCACTCATCAGGCTATGCAAGGGGTTGATCATGGTTAGTTGTCTATCAGGTATCAGGATTCACCACATCACACGTGCACTCATGTCCTTGCACCACAAGTACATATATGGCACCAATCATAGTACATATGGGTGTAAGTGTCTTGTGATGTACTTCCCTGGACTATATGAAGAGAGACATGATGGAGATCTCAGAATGTGTGTCTAAGGCAGGTATGAACCTAGCCTTGATCAGCACTTTATCATCATCAAGAATGATGCTACAAAGTGAAGAAAACATTATGGATTTCAAACATTCTCTTAGCTTGTGGTCCCCCATTCAAAGGGAATTCATCAGCCTGGGAGGAAATGACAGACAGTACTAATTGCTTTGCCAGGGAGGGACTCCACCAATCATCAAAGGCTTACATATATTGGCTAAAACTTTGTCCACTCCATAGCACCTTTTTAGCAACGCCAGTCCTCAAAAATATTCCAACATAACAAAACAGAATCCAGATAACATAAGGGTACTAATGTTCAATGCTAGAAGCCTTAACAAAAAACTCAGCTCACTAAAAGCACTCCGTACCCTGGATATCATTAACATATGCATCATTACAGAGACTTGGTTCAAGATCATTGACAGCACCCCATCAGTGAAGGTTTTAATGCCTCCCACTGCAACCGCCTGGTCACACTTACTCTCTACTCTACTATATGCCTTGCTGGTACTCTCAAACCTCAACAAATCGGAATTAGGTAAGCTCTCCCATAGCTACAACCATATTGCCAGATTCACCACTGGCTCCACTTACAGAACCCACCACTGCCAGAGCATGAAACAACTAGAGTGGCTAGAACTGCCCAGTCTAATTCAATTCAATCAACTACAAATAGCACACAAAATTTTGTATCACCCTGAGGATACCCCCTCTCTCATAAATATCATTAAGCCCTATAGCAACTTGAGATCCCTGCGATCAGCCAACAAACTACTCGTCCAAACCCACAAAGCTAACAATGCTGCTGGTGAATCCCTGTTTGCCATCTTTGTTGGCAAAACCTGGAATTCTTTGCCAAACCATATAACCCTACAATCCTCCATAGGTCTATTCAAAAATAACCTCAAACAGTACCTCAAAATGAACTGGCTCTGCCCGTGTACCAATCCTGATTAAGTTAAATACTGAAAGGAGAATCTATAAATATCAAACAGGTAACTATTTCACCAAGCTCTGTATGCTATCTAATGTCTCCTGCCTTTAATTGTGTCTGACCATGTGAATTGTGTATCTCTATTAGGGAACACCATGAACCATTGTACATACTTTGTTTTTTATTCTTTGTTGTAAATGTTGTTTTTATACTTTTCTTTATATTTTTTAAATGTTATCTTTGTAATTTGTCTAATTGGAGCTTTTCTCCCCAGGCCTCCACTAAAAATGGACATATATCCAGTCGGACTATCCCAGTAAACAAATGTAAAATAAAAAAATAAAATAAATAATATTCAAGCCCACCACAGTAGATGAAGGCACTGAAGGAGGTGGGAAAAAACTTTGCCTCCATACTAATTAGACAAGGTAACAATCTGGAACTCCTCCACATCTAACTTACAGTTAACAAGACCATTATCACATCATGGTTATATAGGACCTCTTCTATGTTCCCTTCTGTCTACATGGAGTCCTTATGCATTAAGCCCAACACCATTCTCTATGGGACTTCAACTACTCTTCCATTAACTGATAGATGTACATACATCCTCCACAACATGCACACCCAGATATTTTTGGACTTGGAATACAACAATTCTGGACCCATTAGTCTGCACCCCAATCAGGTGTGATAAAATCCTGAACTTGGTACTCATCAATATGGGACAACTCTGCTCCCTACCAATGGCAACTCCTTCCCTGATCATATCAGTCATAGTCACCTTAAGACTGAAGCCAGAAGCATCCTTCAACACCTCGGTATTCAGTGATTATGCCATAGCTAATCTACTGAAGCTGATTAATGTCCTGGCTAAATTCAACATTCCCTTCCAACTTAATAGCCCAACTGCTTACATGGAATCCTTTATTGCCAAATTCTATGCACATGTGAATAACTGGACTAATGCATCATTCCCCCCCAAAAGTAAACACAATGTCAAATTCAAAATAAACCCCTATGGTGGAACTGAAATATAAAGTAAGCTCTATAATAAAAGAAAAAAATAATTGCATGCAAAAATAAATATAACTCTCTAGCTACAAAAGTAATTGCTAAACCTAAGACGGAACTCTGGATCCTAACGAAATCAACCAAAGCCAGATATGAGGTAAAAGCGAACTCTCAGGCAAACACCATCCAGAAAGCTTTCTTTAACTATGCTAAAACCTTAGAAACAATGCCAGCACTTTGCAGAGCTAACAGCAAATGTTATCATGTACTCCGATGACACAGCCGATCTATCTACACTACTTATCAAATCTCCCATGAGCAAGTCCTTAAGGCACTATCCAAGACCAAGAACATTGCTTTTATGGGGCCATAAACATACTGGGCTGCTTAATGACCGGCATGAAACAGGATCTGTCAGACCTTCTGTAGAGGCTATTCAGTGTCATCTTTCCAATAGGCTTTGTGTTAAATGACTAGTGGGGAGTGACAATCATCCCCTTGCACAAAAATGGGGTGTTAATGGACCCAGGAAATTACATACCCATAATTTTAACCAGCCTCATCTGTAAGTCTACAGAAAGGATCATTGTTAAATTAATAAACAAGGACAAAGGTAACCTACAAACTTTTGAACCAAGCTAGCTTAGATTTATTAAGTGCATATCCTACCTACTTTATTTACTTGGTTGACTTCTTCAAGAAGGTTAGTGAAGCAAGGGATGAATACACACTGCATATCTAGACCTTGCAAAGGCATTCTACACCATCCCTCACTCAGCCATCGTACATAAACCACCTAGCTAAATTTTAATTCCTATGTAAACTGGCTCAAAAACAGAACCCAGGAAATTAGCGTGGACTGCCCTGCCTCCTACTAAAGACCTGTCGCTGATGGTGTACCACAGCGTTTAGTCCTTGTACCACTCTTCTTTGGCATTTACTTCTTGAAGGTCAACTCTCCTTTTACAGGCTTATAGTTGACCAAGTCTGAAGATAACTGTAAACTTGGTTCCATCATGAACTCTATAGAGGGCACCAAGATCTTACAAGAGGTGTCAAAATCATGGACTAAAACTGAATACCAAGAAATGTGCATTAGTGACATGGGACTTTTGTTTGCTGAAAGATACTATCACATTGACAACACACCCCTGTAAATTGATCTAGTACTTAGGGATATGGGTACCCACAAAAACAACAAACTGCCTTTCCATCACTGACGGACTTTTCAACAGTTATGGGCCAGTAATCCCCCAAACATTTTAGGGAACCCCATCAATGTCAAAGAAATGAAGGCCCTTATTTGAACCCTTCAGGTGTTTTCTCACCTGTGGAAACCAGGGCCTCACTGGATCTTGATAAGCAACACCACAGTAATGTTGCACATCAACAAATTAGAGGGGGGGGTGCCCCAAGTCCTACCAGCTATGTAGGCTAGCTCTTCTGGCATGAGAAGGGTTGGTATAATGGTTAAGGTGCTTACCTTACAGACACAAGGTGCAAGGTTTGATTCTTACACAGCTTGACTGGCTAGGCTTAAAATGGCCCACAAGGACAGCTAGCCTAGAACTAATCTATGAACTTACGAACCATGCATCCACTACTGTAAGAAAGTGCTTTACATTCCACAGTATATTACTAATGGTATGGCATCCAGGTCCAAGTATGTGATCATTTCACTGTATTACTCAGGCTGATCATTTAGTGCAACTCCCCCTTTGGTATGTACCTTGTGATGTTCCCACTATGGGCCAGTAATCAAGGATCCTGAATCCTCACCCCTGGCACTGGAGAGGGACATTCACTTGTACAAAAAGAGAAACACCCAGTATTTCCAGATGCAGCCCTCTGCATCAAGCACAATTTCCATTAAGAGCACAAAGGGAACACATTCAGTCTGGATTTCTATGTCTGTCTCCCTTCCAGGTCTCCAATAAGACTGCCCACTGGCACAGCTATAGAGTTAAGACTTCAGCTAAAAGTCCATGCCAAGTCTCCAACACCCTCTCTGTGAAACCAACACTTCGTGTCCCTGCTCCAAACAGCTGACACACACACACTTTGAGATTTGATTTTCACACACACACACACACACACACACACACACACACACACACACACACACACACACACACCTGGGAAAGGCTGGCACAGATTTACTAGCTATGCCCCCTTTTGCCCAGTCTATAAGGTAGTTATACCGCCACTAGACACTCCAAAGCCAGCTACTCTAAAGCTCTTGCAAGGGTACCCAATTATAATGAGTGATATTAATATTAATACAAATGGTAGTTTGACCAACACCAAGGCTTTCAGGAGCAGCCAGAGCTGTCACCAAATATATAAGTACTCTCAGAGATTAAAATATTCTCTAAAAGACCAGTCACAAAGAAAGGTTTAAATATATGTAATAATAATAAAGAAAAGAACATGAAAATACTAAATATCTATTTACAGTAAACACCAGAGTTTCACCCACACAGAATTTCAATCACAATACTGGACAGGGGCATCGGGTGCTGACTTGTCGGAATATGACCTTAATTCTTGACTAGGGTTGTAAGGGCCTCAGGGCCAATAGCTAGGTAACTTCCTATGATCCTATATTAAAACAACACAGACAAACAGATTCATATGGATACAGAAAAACAGTACTTAACTAATCTCATTATATTTTGCTGCCTGATCTAAAGAATTACTCTTCCCTGGTCACTTACTAGAGCAAGGCAAGATGAAGTAGTTAAGGGGTCCTTCTCTGTCAGGTTCCAAAAATAGACTGCAATGAGACTTTAGTCTCACCTAGTATTAAATTATCATTTTTAGTGATGGATTAAAGAATGAAGTCACATACATCTGGTCATCTAACGTCTGGTTCCCATGCTACCCCCCCCCCCTTGGCTAGAAGCGGACATGATTTAGCACATATGTACCAATAACACACACTCACAGGGCCTTGTTAAGATCTGTTGCAGCTCCTGGAAGTCATAAAACAATTTCAACCCCCCACCCTTCCAGAATAGTAATTAGTTCACCCCAAAGACAAGGCAGAGAGCTTTCTAGTACAGACTTTTTGTCTCTGGTTGCATTAAAAACTGTAAGATACAATCTCTATGGTCTAAGCCAGGTAATTTAATTTCAAACCATTTTCAAAGTTAGGTGGTTTGAGATTAACCTCTTCTCTTCTATTCTCTGTTAAAACATATACATTTAAACAGTTACAATAATGCATGCACATTTCTTTTTCTGTCCAGCAAGGCACACTGTTGGCACATTTTTAACACAAGCAGCTTTACAAATACATTTTTCAACACAAGCATCTGTACAAATCAGTTTGATATACAAATGACATATAATCCTTTACAAAATTCCAGCTAGCTATGCTGGTATGTGTTACACATCCACTGCCCTACTTCTCCTGGCATAGCTGGCAATACCTCACATCATCACATATTTGTCCAAACATTTCGGCAAAGCTTAAATGTCCACAGCACTTTCTAAGAAACCTGAGGGACCAAGTCATAAAAATTATGCACACTGCCCCAAAACATTATCCATCTTCTTGGTATCATACAGTCTACTCAGGGTCGATCTCTGCCTTGCATACACAGCCTCAAAAGACCCTATCCTGTCAGATCTACTGCACATTTGAATGTCTGGTAGGGGTATAAATATTAATTCACGAGATCTAAATCACTTTTGCAACATAACGTATTGGAAGGGTGTGTGTGTGTGTGTGTCACAGATAATACCACTTTTTTGGAATCATATTCATCTCCGCATAAGACAAAGTACTGCCCTAATATTATTCAAATGTAATATGGATGAATGGATGAGTAGCTACAAATTCACACTTGGTTTGGCACCCTTGTCCCTTATAGTAAGGGGCGACATGTAAATGTTTTACTCATCCTGGGTTATTTTCATGTGAAACATAAGGGCTAAGAACTTCATGGGAATGTAAGGCTAGGCTCCTAAACAGCCTCACATATCACTACCCTAATAAGTACCTATGAACTCCCGAATGGCCTGCAGTATTAAAATGACAAAATTATACATAGCCTTTACTCAGAATCTGACTTGACACTGGAGAAAGCTGTGAATGCATGCAGAGGTGCACTGTTAATCAGTATTAAAATGAAGCAGCTTGCTGAAGATTTAGATGTTTGCCAAATTAAAATGATGCTAAAATCTGTTGGTACTAGACAGAACAATACTACAAAAGCAAAGTATAAAGCGAGAAATGCTATAAACAGTGTACTAGCGAAGAAAGTAGCTACCATGCATGACCCTGATGATGAAGATAAAAACAAAGTAGATGAATCAAAGATTTCCAAACAAAATCTCTCTCTGGGTCCCCTACAGATTTCTGCACTACACAAATATGGGGATGCTTCCATTGCACTACAGCAGCTTGTCACTTCTGTCCTCCTTCCAAAAGTGTAAAACCAATGCCACCCATTTATACAGTAGAAGAGCCCCCATATTTGTATAGCAAAAAAATCGGAATGGGACCTAGACAGATATTTTGTTTGGATTTCTGTATTTTTCCATATCCCAAATCCAATCCATCAATTATCTTGGGACTGAATCATTCCCGGAGGTTACCTTTTGAGACTACTACCATGACCTTTAGGTGTGTTTATCAGCACTATAAGAAGCTGTGTCTGGCTCGTAAGCAAGAGTGTAGTAAGTTTGGTCAGCCTAATATGTTTTTTTCTGAACTATGCACATCAAAAAAAAAGGGGGGGGGTATTTTGCCAAGTGACTGATGTAAGCAAAGTGATAGGTGTAATTTGAACAATTCCCTAAATGACACACGCAAAGCAGGAAATGATGCTTGCGAAAGCAGTTAGTGTGTGTGCTGATCATGTGTGCAAAACTGTTTCACTATGTGCAGAAATGCATCTCTGCTGGTAATGTGAAAATCACTAGATTGAAAAGCTGTACATAAATGGGTCATTTATCACATTTAACCTACGCACTAGCTATGAAAGTCACATTATTATTCAGAGTACATTCACAGAATTTGTGTTACAAAGTGTACTGTCTGAATCAAGCTTTGGGATTCATAGACATGCACTGTAGTTCTATGTAATGCTTGTGCAACTATGTGGCACTGTGTGGCAACAGCCAGAGACAATGACTCATTGGCAGAGAGCTGTGCACAAGAATATATACATGAGGCAGACAGCAAGTATGCAAATGGACCAAGCTGAACAGTGTGACTCAGAGTAAACAACTGTGCAGTGAAATGTGTATGGAAAAGAGCAAGAAACAATCCACAGCAGCAGCCACCACTACACAGCATAATTTCACAACTTGAAAATATGAACTCAGCCACTATATTACAAAATATAGTGGTGTTTGCAGTAACTAGGCTGTGTGCACAACCACATCCTGTGGCAGAGGATGATGCAGACTGCCAAGCAGCTATATAATTATTTGCAGCTGCAGTACTATGGTATCCATTGATAAAAAAAGGAGGGAAGGGGGATACAGGAAAGCAGGACAAAGGCTAGAGGAGCCAGAGGCTTACACTCAAGGAGAATATATATGAGACTGCAAGATGAAGTAAACAGGAAGGAACTTTTTTTTTTTGGGAGAGGGTTCCATTTTTTTCTGTAGGGAGAAAGAATGAGAGGAAAGACTAAAAAGTATAGCAGAGCTTAGAAAAGTGGAATAAGGCAATGTGTAGGGGCTGACAGACAATCACAGAACAGGACAGACCATCAGAGATGGGAATGCACACAGTATGACTGGAAAATATCTTTGAGCAACAGTGAGAAACAGAGGGTACCGTATAGAAATTGTGATGGGGTGTTCATGGAGTTCCTCATCTCCTCTGCACTGTTGTCCACACTGGATGGCTTCAATTTGTTCTGAATTTTGGTTGATTACTCTGCGAATCCTGTGAGATAATTTAATTGCATTATGAGGGGATTCAGATCTGCTCAGGTAGCACTTTGTTCCTCTCTGTGGCCCACAGATAACAGTATACATTGGACTGGGTGTTACACTGGGGTATCCTCATCAGTGATTTGGTGGTGGAACAAATCACGTGATCAGGCTACAACCTAATTCACATTGTGACTAATTTATCCTGGGTATCACCCATTGACCAGGGACCGGTGGTTTACAGGAACCTAAGTCAGGTCACTTCAAACTTATTGGTTCCTGTTTCACATCAGCAATTACAAGAGGTTAGTGTTGAGCGTAAAGATAAAGGCAAATGATGTCTACATTAAGGCCTTGATTGCTTCCCTTGATCTCTTGGGTGGAAGCTACACCTGCCCCATTCACCTGATGTTACGTGAACCATGGTACTTGAGCTCTACAAACTGAGGAAGATGGGACAAAGGTAAGAATGCAGATACAGTAATACCAACATATTTGAAGACCAGCTTCTGCTGGATTAGCATCTTTGAATTTATCAGGAAGCAATCTATCAGAAGTCATCTCTGTGCCTGTCCCATAAGTCTGCAGTGACAGACACACTGGCAGCATTCTTCCAAGTGGTGAGCAGGATTAGCAGCCTGTATGGTCTTGAACAAACAGCTTGGTACTTTTGTCATCAACCTTGGCTAGATCAACTACTCAGTCAGGTATGTTTTCAAAGATTTTCAATGCTTCAGCAGGGAGATTGCTGCTTTGGACTTGGTCTTTGTTATTTCTCATTAAGACTTTATTGCTTTAGTTTTGACAGAATGCACTAGAACTTATGGGCATGACCCTGGTCTGCAAGGCTACTTACATCAAGACTCCAAATAGAATTAAACAAGGTCACATCCCTATAATCCATCCTAGTCTGGATCCTAACATCCACCCCAAACTATGTTGCCACAAGTGGCACCCTATCCAATAGCCTATGTAACTGACAGCTAAGCTGCATCATCAGACAACCCAGACAGCCCACTAGGTTCATCACTATCACATTGTCAGAAACCTCAGTAACTTTAAGAAACTTTTACTTCCGGCCTGCTCCAGATCTACTGGGCTCCACTTAAAACTTCCCACTGATGAAGCAGTACACACATTTAATATATTTACAAAAATTCTGACAGAGTAAGCACCATTAAGAACCAAAAGAGTTAAAAACAAACCAGTCCCTTGGTTAACTAAAAAAAAAAACACAAAGCAACTCATGCAACTTGGAGATGAAGACTGAAAGTCATGGCTGCAAACCAAATCTCAAACACCCATGTATCAATATAAACAGTTCAGGAACTGTAGCCAACAATGCATAAAACAGGAAAAAAAGCTTTTTACAATACCATCCAACAATTCATCATCAAACAATCCAAAATATTTCAAGAAATCCATAAATACATTGTTCAGTCCTGGAAAATGAATCCAACCCAGTCCATCCCCAACCAATAACTCCCAAAGCACTGCTTCACAGTTTAACTCACATTTTTTTAAAAATATAGTAAGATCCATTCCTGCAAAACAAAACTACAAATCCAGCCATCCCACCCCAGTCAAAGCCACAACAGACCTTCAAACTCACAACAGAGCTAACATCTACAATGAAAAAAATACCTATGCTCCCTTAAGTTAAGACAGCAACCACTGCTCCTGACCATCTTCCATCTGAATACCTCAAACTCAAAGCAGATGGCCTTGCATACTCTGTCCTTATTCTGATAAACCATTCTAGTAAAGAAAAATATGTGCCCACCTTATGGAAAAAAATCATAGATAATACCCCTCCATAAAGTTTGTGCATTAACTAAGCTCACAAAATACAGAGCAGCTGTCATTCTCTTAACCTTATCCAAAATCTTGGAAAGATGTGTTTACTCTCAACTTACTATAAACTTCACTTCTCATAGCATCCTCTCTCCCTAATCACAGTACAATCACTGCCCTTTCTAATGCTCACAGATACAATAAATCACAACAGAAATATGGGTCTTCTAACCTCAGCCCTATTTCTGGATCTGTCCAAGGCATTAGACAGAGTCAATCATATAATTCTCCTAATTAAACTCTCTTCTTATGGGCTATCACCCTTCTTACTTAACTGGTTTCTTAGGTTACTTCACTAATAGGTCTCACGCAGTGAAATGGCAAGATGATTTCCCCTTTTCTTCCTATATATCTGTCAGAGTCCCACAAGACTCCAGCTTAGGACCACTACTGTTTAGCTTCTTATTTATCACCAACCTAAACACAGTAGCCAGAGAGGCCACCATAGTACAATACCCTGATGACTCCACTCTAATATGTGCTGTTAGGACACTACCCGTGCTCCAAACATTCACCAAGAAGTCCTTCTCCTCCATAGATGCTTGCCTCGGCAACTCATCAGTTCTCCTGAATCCAAATATAACTAAACACCTTCTGTTCACCCCAACTCTCTCTCCTCCCCAAAAATACTTTTACTACACTGTCATCCAATAAGATCAATATAGAACTGGCACCCACAGAAAACATAAAGTGTGATTACAGATGACCACCTGAAACTGGATCTCCACCTTTCAACAAAACAAAAGCTAGGCTGACTCTATTGGATAAAAACTATCTTACTGACCCTGCAATACAAAACGTAGCCACTTATTTCCTATGTTGCACACTATTATGTGTCTTCTACCCTAAACAATCTCAACTCCTCTCCATCAGCCAAACTAGAACAATGCTACAATAAAACTGCCAAATTCACAACCAACCAACAATACAGATCACATCACTGCCTCTCTCTAAAACAACTAAACTAGCTCAAACTAAATAATTCTCTATTGTACTTTCAATTAATTACAATCTTCAAACTAATGCATCCTGAAAAATTCCTATTGCTTCACTCCATCATCGAACCTTACACTACTAAGAGACCTCAATGCTCCCCTGACAAATCATTACTCTCAATATCTAAAACTAACAACAATGTGGATACTCCCTGTATTCATACTGCATTGCTAATAGCTGGAATACCATCCCACTCCAGGTAACAGTCTGCATCCAAAAATACTTTAAATGCCAAGAAACAACACCTGATAAATAGTTCTGCACCCACACCATCCCTGGTTAAACTGTTACTAATAAAGCTATATGAATTAGTAATCCACAAAAAACACACACTGCACCAAATTATGAATTTCAGTAAGTCATCCAATAGAGGCTGTCCAATTCAAAAATCCACAATTCTCAGCCGTTCACTTCAACAGTTTATTAAAAAACACAAAGCACAAAAGATATCGGATTAAGCGCTTTCATCTCATCCAGAGACTTCATCAGAATCAAATAAAATGTGAGTTAAACTGTGAAGCTGTGCCCCAACCCAGATGGCTCTGACATGGACTTAGCCACCCAATTTAACTCTTTCGCCACAGAGTCCATAAGCAAGCTAACATCGTCCTTCACCAACCCCTCTACAACCTCTCCTCAGCATGCACCCATCCCTTCCTCCCCTAGCATCCCTTGCCCCCAACCTCCACCTTTCTCTATCAATCGCATCTCTATATCCACCATAAAAACTTCTCCTAAAATTAAAACCTGGTTCCAATGCCCCTGATGAAATTCCCTCCTACTTCCTAAAGGTAGCTGCAGAAGCCATTGCTCTCCTTATCAGCATACTAATTAATCGGTCTATCTCAGAAAGCCAGGTCCCCCAGGTCTGGAAGGAAGCCTTTATTATTCCTCTACATAAAGGAGGTAATAATAAGGACATTCCAAACTTCCACCCTCTTGCTATCTTATCCCCTATTTCTAAGCTTCTTGAAAAATGCATCCACCAACAACTCTTACCTTATCTCATCAACAACCAGCTTCTTACCCCCCACAGCATGGATTCAGACCCGGTCATAGCACCTCCACTGCTCTCCTCTCCTTCCTTGAAACAATTAACAAAGCCTGTGATTCCGGCCATTTCGTGTCCACCCTTCTCCTTGACCTCTCCAAGACATTTGACACTATTTCCCACAACCTGCTTCTTAATAAACTCTCCAAACTAAACCTATCCCCTTCCTGTACCAAGTGGTTCTCCAGCTACCTCACAACCAGACAACAAGCAGTCAGATGGAATAAAGCCACCTCACCCTTCCTTAATACTAACACAGGTGTCCCCCAAGGTTCCATTTTAGGTCCCCTACTATTCAACATATTCATTAACGACTTCTACTAAGCAATTCCAAACTCCAGCCTCATCCAATATGCTGACAATTCTACCATTATCTGCTCCTCCCCTTCTATCCCCACTCTAAATAAGCTCACCCAAACTGCCTTCTCCTCTACTAAGCAGTGGATGCTAGACAACCATCTGGCTCTTAATGCAACCAAAACTAAACTTATGTTATTCACTGCCTCCAAAACCTCCTCCCTAGATAAATACTTATTTATAACCACCAGCAAAAATAATACTCCTCTAGAAATAGTCTCTGACACTAAACTACAAGGAGTACTCATAGATGATCAACTAAAATTTGACAAACATTTACAAGTAAATATAAAAAAAAAAGCCACAAAAAACTTAGTATGCTATACCGCCATAATCCTTGTATCTCCCCTTCCACTAGGCTCATACTAACCAATACTTATCTCATGTCATCCCTCCTATATGGTGCATCTATCCTCACCAAATTGCAATCCTCCCTCAAAACAACTCTCTCCTCTTGCTATAACAAGATATCAAAATTTGCAGCAGGTCACACAGTCATTTCTTACCACTGTAATTCTCCACCAATTAAACTGGCTTGAGCTACCTAACCTCCTTACTTATACCCAACTCATCCAAGCACACAAACTCATTTACAACCCCTCTCTTCATCCCTCCCTAGCCACTACCTTTGAAATGTATGAACCAGAACGACTTCTAAGATCTAATTCCCAAAAACTAATTAAATTGCACAAACCCACACGTCCAGCTGGGAATCACCTAATGTCCTTCTCTCTTGCACGCCTCTGGAATTCTCTACCATCTCCTATCCGCGTCACCAGTAGTCTCTCCTCATTTAAAACCTTGCTGCACTCACACCTAACTTCACAATGGAAGTGCTCCTGTTCCCATCCTACCTAATCCTTCTAATACCACTTCCTACTCTCCTAGAACTAAATACGCCATCACTGCCTCCTATAATTCCACAGCTCTGTTGAACTATTTTACCAACTACATAACAGTTACCCTATGCTGCTACTTTTTATTTTTTTTTTTTACACAAAAGAAAAAAAAAGTGTTTTTTATTGCTGTTTTACAAACTATACTGATGTATTCTATCATTGTTAACCTTTTCTTATTATATTTACTTTGTATTCCTATGAGATAATCTGTACTGTAAATGTGCAATGTGTACTATGTATTTTTATATTTCTGGAGCTTTTCTCTCCAGGACTCCATTGAAAACGGGCTCCTTGTAACCCAACTGGACTATCCTGGCAAACAAACTGCAAATATATAAATAAATAGGTTCGTGAGAAGGTTGTGCATGTGCAAATGACTTTGTATGCCAGTGACAGTAATGACTATAATCCTTTCCAGTCTGGTTTTTGATTGGCACAAGGTATAGATATGGTCCTCACTAGGATCCTTAATCATATCTCTTTGGCAAACATCAATCCTGTTATTCAGTCTTGGTCCTCCTAGATCTCTCTGCAGCATATGACATGACTGACTACGTATTCCTACTGGATAGTTTGAGGCTTTACACAGGTACTACAGGCACTGCTTCATAACTACTTAGATTAATTGACAGGGTGGCTCAGGGGTCAATTCCACTTCTGTCAGTTCTATGACCAAGGGGGTGTCATATAGTTCAATTTTGGCTTTTTGCCATTTATATGCTTCCTTGAGGAAATGTTATCTGATGCAGCAGTATACATACCACTGTTGCGCTGATGGCACTCAGATGTGCCTCTCTTTCCCCTCAGTAATCTATGACCTAAACACATTGGCTGCAGGGTCTGAATATATCCATAGTCAATATTCAGCTTAAGCTCAATACCTCCACAACAGCTGTCTAAAATTCATCTGTTCCAATACCTCCCTCTAACAGGGTACAGAGTGGTAACAAACTGGAATTCATGTAAATGTATGGAGTTTACTGGAGATTTTTTTTTTTTTTGATGATCATGCTCTTGTCAATTCCTCCTGTTTTCAATGGAGGAACAATCCCCCTATTTACAAGCTTATGTCATCTGTAGATCTCTGGTTCTGCTAAATGCCTTACTGTCTTCTAGAAATGACCACTGGAATGTTCTGTACCTAGGCCTTCCGGTCTCAGAGCTTGACCATCTGTAACTTGTATACTGACTGGGGTATCCTCATGCTACCATTACTACCATATTGCACCAAGTCTTTGGAGCCTGGACTGTCTGATAGTTTGATCACAGCTGGCTTGATAAAACCAGAACCCACAATCTTATAGAAGATGCATAATCAGTGTCCCCCTTATCTTAAGGAGTTTATGGTCTGCAATCATTCCACTTCTGCCATACACTTATCTACCTTGGAGTAACTTAATTCTTCTGGCTAACACTTTTTCATGAGTGTACATTTGGAATGTATTACCAGTGTGGCTGAGGATATTTCTGATCCTCCCCAGTTTCAAACACTCCATAGGGAGACAGCTAGTTGGACTTGCATTTGAGGTATGACACTAGCCTTTAGCATTCATTCTGTACTTATTCTTCTCATTTTTTATTTATATATAGTCCTGAATGCTGCCTTGGTGCATAAGATATGAGTACACAAAGCTGCATAGTTCAATTGATTACACACCCCAATAATGTGTACAAAAAAGTACAATTATGGACATATATGCGAATAATGCGGCCATACTGCCAAATACTTAAATTCAGAAACACACTCAACCATGCTCCATTTGTGATTCCGCTGTACCATGTGCTAAAAGTGCAATCTTCTTCACATTAATGAGTGGTGTGTACCTCTGGAGCCAGGATGCCCAGAGTTTGCTTAGCAGCCCTGCAGGACTAACAGTACAATGCCCACTCTTAGTGAGAAGTACATTGTAAGTGCATGCAAGTAGCAAATCATTGAATGAACTGAAAAGGAAGGGTGCCTGTGACACCCCTGCACTGGCCCAGTAATCAAGGAGCCTCAATCCTCACCACTGGCAACTGTGGGGAATGTACACACTGGAAAAATGACAAGTACACACACAGTAAAGTGCAGCTTCCCTTAAAAGCACACAGAGATCACAGTCAGTCTGGGGCTGGTTTCTCCCTCTTTCTTCAGATCCCCAATAAGACTCCACACTGGCATAGCTATGGGACTGAGATCTCAGCTGAGTGGCCAAACCAAGATCTCCAGTACCATCTCTGTCCAACCAGTGCTTCGTATCCCTAACCAAGTAGCTGACACACAAACTCTGAGATGTGATTTATATACAAACACACACACTCCTGGGAAAGGCTGGCACAGGTTTTCTAGCTATGCCCACTTCTGCTCAGACTATAAGGTAGTTTCCACTACCACCAACCACTAGGGTGTCCAATCCTACTATGTAATGTTACTATTAATCCAAATGGTAGTCTGACCAAGAGCAAGGCTATTTAGGAGTGGCCTGTACAGTGTCACCAAATAGAAATGCAAGTACTTTAAGATGTTAAATATCTCCAAACAGACCAGCCACAATTAAAATTAATAAAAGATCAAGTCAACACTCAGTAAGTAATCAGTTACATCAGATTTCAAAATCACAGGAAATATTTAAAACAGCATTGCAGGACAGTCTCAAATAAATAAAGAAAATGTCTAAGCTACACTTACGATATTCCTATCTGAATCTAAGAGAATTACTATGCCCTAAAAACTTACTTACAGCAAGGCAAGTGCAGAGGTGGTGATGAGTGAATGTTCTTGGTTCAAAAACAAAATACAAAATGCAGTGCATCTCTCTCTCTCTTTGAGAGAGTTCTTAAATTAATATCAAATATTACTGCTGGATTAGCTTGGATGACATCACTTTTTGCCACCTGACTTCAGTTCCCAAGCTAAACCACCTTTGTCAGAGACTAACATGTATTTTTCACAGAGAGATGCTAAAAGTCTCTCTCTCAGATTTTTGTAGACCCTGGAAGTCATAAAACAATAAACAATTTTATATCTTAAACCTAGTAATTACTTCTCTTTCAAGACAATACAAAAAACTTCTAGCTCTAGACATTGCATCTGCTAATCCATTGAAACTGCGAGATGACATTTCTTTTATTACATGGTTATGAAACCATTTAAATTCAACTATTTTCTCTGAATATCTTTTGTTACCCTCCTGTGTTCCAGTTTCCATTAAACATATACAGTACTTTACACACACTTCTGTATAATCATATCAATATTCACAAATGACACAGAATTATTTACAAAATTGCAGATAACTGGGCTGGCAATATTTCCTTTTGTCACAGGGTCAGCTACTTGTGGGAACCTTGGACCAGTGCCAGCAGGCTTAGCCAGAAGGCCTCAATCGACTGCTCAAATTCCTTCACTTCACTGTGGCTTCCTTGCCTGTCAAAGATAATGTGGTCCAGCACAGAGCTGTTGAAGGTCTCTGTACAGGTCAATGACTGACTCAAAGACCATGGTGAAATCAATGAAAACAGACCCCAGATACAAATTACCAATCAACTTCCTAATATTTAATTATATGCAGGGGAAAGCTAAGTTAGTACTATAATTACATCATGAATGAGTCTATACGTATTAATGCAAAGGACAGATAAGCATACCTCTCAAGCTTTAAGTGCAAGAAATCTGGGCGCAACTAAAAATAATGGGGGGATAAAAGCTCAAAATCAGGGACAAATTTTAAATATTGCTATTATAAACTAAAACACTGTTAGAATTATAGGTTTTGTGTCTTAGCATTAAGAATATGAAGTCTGAAGTCTTTTTTTAGGCAAGTTCAAATGACAAATTCACCACCGTAACAGCAACAGGCAAGCAAAAACTGAAGGTAATGCTACTCAATGCTAGAAGTCTAAATCTCAAAATGCACTCACTCAAGGCACTCCTTAAAATGGAGAACATCGATATCTGTGCAGTGACTGAGACCTGGTTCAAGGCTCCAGAGAGCAACCCTGCACTACCAGGATATAACTCATACCACACTTTTCGGCCATGTAACCTGGACCGAAACACCAAAGGCGGAGGTGTGTCCATATTCATTAAGGATATCCACACCTCCAGGCTAGTTGCTCAGCATAATGCATCCGAGGTTATCCAAATGCAACTAACTCTGGGCAAAATTGCAATCCAAATTGTAGCTTGCTACAGATCCCCCACCATGCCCCAGGATTCCCACTCCTCTTTTCTTGATGTACTGGAAAAGATTAGGGTTCAACCAAACACCCTAATAATGGGCAACTTCAACAACTCCACCCATTAACTGGGAAAACCACTTGTGTACCAACTCCTTAGCTCAACGCTTTCTGGAATTCATAAGCTCTAATACCCTGGATCAACTTATCCACACCCCCACCAGGGGCAACAATATCCTAGACCTAGTCATTACCAACATGAGTGACCGGTGTTCCTCACCTGAAGTCAACTCCTCGTTGGTCCGATCCGACCATAAGCTAATCACCCTTGAAATCCACATCCCGCCCCCACACCCCCCATTAAGGAAACCATGGTAAAAAAAATGCCTCCAAAGCCAACTTCGTGCTTATTAAGACAGAAGTGGTGAACTTCATGACACTTATGCAGATGGACAATACAGTTACAACTGCTGAATCCTACACAAATGCACTCTATAAGCACTTACACGAGTGCATGGATTGTGCTATCCCAAACAGAACCAAGACGCTATCCTCCAAAAAAAGGAAGCCAATCTGGTGGTCCCCTGCCATAAACAAACTGTACAACAGAAGGAAGAAACCATTGCAAGAGAGTAAAATCCCATGAGTGGAGGAGCTCCCTGGTCAGCGTCAGTAAGAAGCTGAGATCCCTTATAAGATCGTCCAAAGCTAGCTATGAAAACAAAATCACGACTAATTCTAAGGACAACCACAAAGCATTCTATAGCTATGTCAAGAATCTCGATGGCAACACCCAGATCTGCTCTGAGTTACAGCACAATGGCATGAAAATTACAGAACCAACTGATATTGCCAACATCCTGGCAGATAGGTTCAGTGCTAACTTTACCCCCCTCACCCCCTAAAGGGCCCATATCTATACAGGAAGAATGCAGAGTCCCTGCAATCACAACTATGCAGGTAAAAGCTGCAATCTCTAAAGCCCAAAACACAGCATCCATGGGAACGGACAACATCCCAGGCTGCGTTTTACTTGAACTTCAGAACAAACTGGCTCCCCACTTAAGCACCATGTTCAATAATAGCTTCGCATCAGGCTTTGTGCCCACTGAATGGTGCACAGCATCAGTTATCCCACTCCATAAAGGGGGAGGCACCACTGATCCCGGGAACTATCGCCCTATTAGCCTGACGAGCCTGGTCTGCAAGGCCATGGAACATATCATCATGGAACTCATAAACAAAGACATTGGTAACCTCCAAACTCTGGATCCCACCTAGTTCAGGTTTGTGAAAGGCAGATCATGCCTCCTGAACCTGATCGACTTCTTTGAGGCAGTCACCAAAGCCGTAGATGAGGGTAAGGTGGTTCACACAGCCTATCTTGACCTCACCAAGGCTTTCAACACCATCCCCCATTCTGGAATTATAGCTAAACTCACTAAACTAGGTATAAATCCCTACATCACAAGATGGTTTGCCAACTAGCACACTGATAGAACCCACACTGTAAAAGTTGCACTCTCCAAATCTGACCTCAAAGCAGAGACAAGTGGAGTACTACAGGGTTCCGTCCTGGGACCTCTCCTGTTTGGTATCTACTTTTCTGAAGTACAGGCTAACACAGAAGGCCTCTGGCTAATGAAGTTCGCAGATGACTGCAAACTAGGAGCCATAGTCAAGTCCCCAAATGATGTGGACTTCCTACAGAAGGGCCTCGCTGAGACAGATGCCTGGTGTCAGAGCCATGGCCTCAAGCTCAATGCCAAAAAGTGCAGTGTCATCCCCTTTGGTAAAAACTCTGTACCCATGAACTACCACATAAGCAGCAATCTACTTAACACCAAATGTGTGATAAGAGACCTTGGGACCCAGGTTGACAGTAGTCTCTCCTTTGATAGTCACATCGCCACAGTAGTCTCTCCTTTGATAGTCACATCACCACAGTAGTCAGGAAGTCCTTCTACGTGGCACACCTCATCATAAAAGGGTTCTCATCCAGGAAGAAAAAGATGATTGTTCCCCTCTACTCGACACTCAGACCCATTATAGAGTACAACGCCCCTTTTGGAATGTACCTCACAAGACAACTGCAGCAGTTGGAAAGGCCGCAGAAGTACCTCACAAAGTGAATTACTGGCCCCACACAAATGTCCTACACTGACCGTCTCAAAAATCTCCAGCTTTACTCTGTAGCATATCGCCTATTCCGAGGTGATCTCTGCAAAACATATAAAGCTATGTCAAACCCAGCGCTGCTGGACATCTACACCTAAAGAAATCCCAATCACTCCGAACTACACACTCTAGGGACCTAAACCTTGTCACCATAATAAACAGGACATGCTGGAGGGATAGATTCCTGTCCCAGAGACTTCCCGTACTCTGAAACAGGCTACCCATCTATGTCAAGCAAAGTTCTTCATTAGCACTCTTGAAGAAAAATCTTGATGAGTGGATGGGAAATAGGAAATACACCCTGGGAATCACTTCTGTGTCTCTGTTCAACAGTAGCACAGGAAAATAACTTTCATGGGTGGAGCAAGCCAGGGAACCTTGTTGGCTAGGCTTACGTAGGCCCTTGGACCGATAGCCTAGTACCTACCTATGAAACTTAAATGTATGCCATTATTAGGTGACTTCAAACTTTGATGATTTGCCAGAAAAAAAAAAGAAATTTTATGAGAAACAAACTCATAATATGAGGTCAAAGTCTGGGTAGTTGAGATGCATGCAGCTAAGTGAACACTATAAATTGTGAACAATTCTGTGTTTGGGTTAGAACTGTGCAACTACTTAATGTGTTATAATGGAGTAAAACACCCCTCCCTGACCACGTCAATTCATCATTAAAGGCTTATAGCCACGTGAACTGAAAAGACTTTAAAATGAGTCCTAAAATGCTTATAATTAATTTTCCTTTTAGAAATAGGCTGCATTAACTATGACAAAGTAAGGATTTCTTTTCATTATTATTTAAGGAGTGTTATGAATTATTACCAGCAGATCTATCATTCAAGTGCATGTTTATAAGTGCGGGTCTACGCCCAGTAAAATCCATTTTAAAAACCAACACACTGTCAGTCATCATAATTTTGCACTGTGAAGTATATTCTGTGCAAGTCTGTTTCCAGTGTTGTGTTTATAAAAATGTCAAACAACCATTAACATTACACATCTGGTTAAGGTAGCTGCATGGCACCTGGCCAGTCAGTATAATACTGCAGTCAGATGTACTTGTTCTTATTAACTTAATTCAATAGCTTCCATAAAATGTGACCAAAATATGTTTTTTGTTTGTTTAAAGAACAGCACACGTGCAACAAATTACTCTTGCCTCCCCCCCACCAAAAAAGCCCATATGTGTTTAAATTCATGTCCTCACTTAAACTAAGCTGTTAATGATTAGTGTTACCTTCATTAAGGAAATTTTCACACAGATCAGCAAGAAAAGCAAATACTTCATCCATACTACGCAAATAACAACAGAAAGTTTTAAGACAGCAGACATCTGCCCTACCATTCAACGGATGATAGCTTGGCTGCATACTACACATTTGTGATGCACTCAAACTACATTTATAATCAGTTATGGGCATCAAAAAGAGTAATTTGTCCAACATTGCACTCTGTGTGTTCCAAAATACAGCATGCAAGAAAACACATACTACAGAATGACAGATGCTAGCCAGACTGAAAAGTAGCCAAACAATTAAGTATCTGTATATACCAAGTGAAACAGTAGGCCATGCAGACTTAATTGATTTGGTGTCTTCTAATGAAACATAGCATGTACCTCACAGGTGACTAATGGTGACGGGTACTGCGAAGAGCCCTTTTGGCTAGCATCAAAGAGTGAAATAATACTAATTTCATGAACTTTATTCGTACTCTGACTTAGGAATGGGGTCCATTCCCATCATGGTATTAGAAACCCAAAAGACTTGGAGAAATCAAAAAAAAGTGACTAACTCTAGTCTGTTCACTCTGTAAATCAGAACCTAATCATCTGGTCTGGTACTAAAGGTGATGTGATTGCTCCTGTTCCTTTTCCTGAACATAGATTCTCACACAATATGTGAACATAATTATAGTGTGCTAGATCACAATATCATTAAATTGAAAGTAAAACAGCCAATACGATATTGCAAACTGCCATACTATCAAAAATGCACAACACTGAACCTGCTAAAAAATGCAAAAAGAAAGTATTTTTCTTTTGTGATCTTTACACTGAAGACTAACCTGTAATCTCTCTGATTAGTGGTAGGGGGAGTGTTACAGAAGGGTTTTTTTTCAAGTTAAGGTTTGAACCAGGGACAGGATTACGGTTACATAACTTAAATAAAAACTTTTCTTAACATTACCACAAAACAAGACCATCTCAGACACTCACTGAAACTAACCCATAACTTAACTCTTACCCTAGTCGTAAAACACACACAATCTCACATACACTAAATCTTTCCCCTTCCCTCACCCTTATTCCAACCTTTAGCTGTAAACATCTCCACATACACAACCCACTTATTACAACAAAGTACACATCTGATAAAATGTCTATTCACTATACTGGATGTTAAACCAAACAACACTATAATTCCGAGCTGTTGACCAAAGGAATGAATGCCCAAACTCACTGCACTAATCAACATATATCATGACAGAATCAAAAGACAAAGCATCTGCAATTACTGACCTAAGCTTTCATTCTTCCATGCTCTCTAAAGATACTGAGAGTAAGCGTTTATTAAAGCAATTGGTCACAGGATTTTATTTATATATTTTTTGACTGGGTGGGAGGCAAAATGGTTTAAGGACCTATTTTCAGGCATTACCCAGGCCAAAAGGTATAGGTTCATAGGTGTGTACTAGGCTAATGGCCCTGGGGCTTTTACAAGCCTAACCATAGGATTACCTTGGCATCATGCCACCCGACCTTAGTTCCCAGTGCCTCTGTCGATTAGAGCCACTGGAGTTATGCCCGGGGTGAATTTTCTATTTCCCATCCACTCGTCAAGATTTCTCTTGAAGAGGGTCAGCGAGGTGCTCTGCTCGACATGTATGGGAAGTCTATTCCATAGTATGGGCAGACTCTGGGTTATGAACCTGTCCCTCCAGTATGTTCTGTTGATTGTGGTAATGAGGTTGAGGTCTCTAGAGCATGTGGTGCAGAGGGACTGGGATTTCTTTGGATAGAGCATTCCTAACAGAGCTGGGTCAGACATGGCTTTATAAGTCAAGCAGAAATCGCCTCTAAGTAGGTGATATGAGACAGAGAATAGTTACAGTTTTTTCAGTCTGTCCATACAGGACAAGTGTTTAAGGTCTAGGATCCTCTTTGTGAGGTACTCTTGCAGCCTCTCCAGTTGTTGCAGGTGTCTAGTGAGATACATGCCAAATGGGGCATTGTACTCAAAGACTGGACTAATAAGGGAAGAGTAGAGGGAGACTATGACCTCTCTCTTCCCGAATGCAAAACCCTTAGTAATGAGATATGCCACATAGAAGGACTTTCTGACCACAGTGGCAAATCAAGAGAGAGGTTGCTGTCAACTTGTGTTCCCAGATCTCTTATAACGCCTTCTGTGTTCAGAGGACTACCATCAATGTGGTAATTCATGGGAACTGGGTTTTTCCCAAAGGGGATGACGACACTTTTTTTTGGCATTGAGCTTAAGGCCATGGTCCTGACACCAGCTCCCAACTTGCAACTGTCTGCAAACTTTGACAGACAGAGTCCCTTCATACTGGCCTGGACTTCAGAGAAGTAGATACCAAACAGGAGAGGACCCAGAACCGAAACCTGTGGGACTCCACTCAAGACTATTCGGCAGTCTGACTTGGAGTCAGCTACATTCACACTGTGGGTTCTATCTGTGAGCCAGTTTGCAACCCACCTCATGATATAGGGGTTGATACCTAGCTTAGTGAGTTTTTCTATGATTTCTGAGTGGGGAATGGTATCAAAGGCCTTGGCCAGATCAAGGTAGGCTGTATGAACCACCTTGCCTTCATCCACAGCTCTGGTGACGGACTCAAAGAAGTCGACCAAGTTGAGCAGGCATGATCTACCCTTCAAAAAACCAAACTGTGTGGGATCCAGAATTTGGAGATTTCCTATATCTTTGTTTATTAGGTCCACGATGATGGGTTAAATAGCTTTGCATATCAGACTCATCAGGCTAATGGGATGATAGTTCCCAGGGTCTGTAGTCGCTCCTCCTTTGTGGAGAGGGATGACTGTAGCAGTGCACCATTCAGTAGCGACAAAGCTTGAGGTGAGGCTGTGATTGAACAGGGCACACAGGTGAGGTGCCAGTTCACTCTGTAGTTCATGTAGAACACAGCCAGGGATATTGTCAGGTCCCATAGAAGCTGTATTCTTGGCCTTGGACAGTGCTGTTTTCACCTGTGCAGCAGTGATAATGGGTGCCTGGCAATCTACTGGTATTGTGATTGGTCCTTGGGGGGGAGGGTAAAGTTGGCACTGAATCTATCAGCCAGTATACTGGCAATATCTGTTGGCTCGGTATAGGAGGTACCATTGTGCAATTGTTCAGAGCAAATCTGGCTATTGCCATGGAGATTCTTTACATAACTATAGAAGGCCTTGTGGTTGTCTTTAATATCTGCCGCAATTCTGTTTTCATAGCTAGCTTTAGAGGATTTGATGAGGGATCTCAACTTTTTGTTGAGGCTGATAAGGGAGTTTTTCCAGTCTTGGGACTTCACCTTATTCCGCATCAGTTTCCTCCTTCTGTTATAGAGTTTGTTTATGGCAGGGGACCACTAGATTGGCCTTCTTTTTGTGGAGGAGAGTGTCTTGGTTCTTTTGGATATGGTGACATCCATGCATTTCTGTACGTGTTCGTACAGTGCATTGGTGTATGATTTGGCGTTCATGCAACTATTCCATTTGCATGGGTGCCGTGAAGTTAGCCACCTCTGTTTTTAGGAGCCCAAAGTTAGCTTTGGTGAAGTTTTTCTTGGTGGTTACCTTTGTGGGGGGTGGGGATGTGGATTTCCAAGGTGATTAGTTGGTGGTCGGATTTGACCAGGGAGGAGCTGCCTATTGGTGTGGAGCAACGGTCAACCATGTTAGAAATGACCAGGTCAAGGATGTTGCTACCTCTAGTAGGGGCAAGAATGAGCTGGTCCAGGGCATTGGAATTAATGAACTCCAAGAAACGTTGGGCAAGTGTATTGGTACATGAGTAGTCTTTCCAGTTAAGTGTTTATGAAAATTATAATACAATGATACACTAAAAGAAGTATATGTCACCAAAGAGAATGGCACTTATAGTACAATAAATGTTCTGGGATTGACAATACAGACTTTACAACAGTGAGATACACATTTGCGTAGCACAGACAGTACAGATTAAAGGTGTTCTTGAGTAACATGTTAGTAGATTAAGTTGGGGAGTGAAGTGGATGTTTGGGTATTACAGAAGTGGGGGAGTTAGATTAAGGACAATTAGGGAGGGGACAGGCTGTGAAAGATTAAGCACATTCATGAGATCACAGAAAGGTCATCTCTCAGTATAAACTGCTTTTTGCCAGGGTTATATACACACTTATAAATATTGTGGTGTTTGAATGGACCTAAAACATACTTTGTCTTTCACAATCTGCTGAATATTTCTGCCATACACTATACAACATGTAAACACAGATTCACAGATGCAGCTGTACCTTGTAGGAAAAAGCACACGGCAAACCCCAGAAACAACGCTCCATGGTGGATCCATACTATTAACAAGCACATCTTTCAACTATCCAGACTTTCGCAGAAAGTCCAGATTTTTGCCTCTTATTTTTGGTTTGTTCCTCATAAAATCTGTTGACTGCGGTGGTGGTGCTGCGGTAGCGTTGTCGTCTCACAGATAGACGTTGCCCTGTTCGATTCTCAGCTACAGCGTCTTCTGTGTAGAGACTTGCGTGAATGGGCGTACCTTCATTGAAGGTTGTGTGTCAGGGCTGGCAACTCAGCACGTAAAAATCTACTGCCAATCATTAGCGGACCAGAGTTCCGCTGTGGCAACCCCTAACCGGGAAAAGTCGAAAGAAACAACAACCTCATATAATCTGTTGTTTTCTGGCAAATCAGTGAGAAGTTAAGTTATTAAATAATGACAGACATTTGAGTTATAGACATTATATCTATCAGAAAATACATGCTAATGCAAAACTTGTTATTCTAGCTATTTTCTAAGCTTATAACAGAAATAATTTAAATCTGTCCCTATTTTTGGGCCTTTGTCCTTCCATTATTTTTGGCTTTGTCCAGATTTCCTGTGCTAAGAGATTGAGAGGTATGTTAACAAGCTTTACAATAAAAGGAATATAATTATGACCAAAATAAAAGGAGTAATTCCCAGAATCGTACAGCCCTTTTCATTGAAATAAACAAAACTCTGGAGCTTAATAAAATCCACTTAAGCCAAGTTTGAGGCTATAACAGCCACCAACACCAAGGATCACAAGGCATTTTTTAGTTATGTTCATAAGCTCAGAAGCACAATAAAGTCATTTACTGGGCTGATTGTGAACAATGTTACCTACGCTGTGGCTGAAAATATAGCTAACCTACTGGACGATAAATTCAGCACAAACTTTACCCCTCTCTCTCCCCTCACATCTATCACACAAGATATACTCAAAACCAATTACTCTCCAGCTATAACACAAGACCAACTCCTGAAAGCACTACCAATAGCTAAAAATACTGCCTCTTTGGATCCTGGCAATATCCCTGGATGCATCCTTAAATTGCATGAAGCACGATTTGGCCACCCCTAACAACATTATTCAACCTCAGCCTGTATACATGTTTCGTACCATGCAAAATGATAACAGCTACAGTCATTCTGCATAAGGGAGGACCTTCCACAGACCCAGGCAATTACAGACTCATAAGTCTGACCAGCATCATACATAAAGCCATGGAAAGATTTATCATGGAACTAATCAATAAGGACGTAGGGAACCTCCAAACAATGCATCAGTCTCAGTTTGGATTTGCCAAGGTCAGGTCATGCTTACTCATCTTGGCAGATGTCCTTGTACAGGAAAATGGCGGTAACAGGACATGTTGTATATCTCAACCTGACCAAGGCATTTGACAAAATTTCCTCATCAGACACAGCAAAAAAGCTAAATAAACTAGAAATAACCCCTACATCAACCTCTGGATTGGCAGCTGGCTCACAGGAGATCAAAATACTGGAAGTTACCTCCACAAAGAGACCAGTCACCATAGAAGTCCCTCAGGGTTCGGTGCTGACACATCTCCTGTTTGGCATCTACTTCTCTGAAGTAGAAGCTAATACCAAGAGCTCTGGCTGACTAAATTCACAGGTGACTGGGATCTAGCAGCAGTTACTGAATCCCCAAATTAGTTAGCTATCCCACAGGAAGGCTTTCCCACACAAATATCTGTTACCAGAATCAGGGACTGAAACTAAGTGCCAAAAAATACATCATCATATCCTTTAGGAAGTTATCTACAGGGGGAACTACCACATTGATAATTTGCCCTTGAGAGTTGACCTATTTGTTCCAGATTTGTGAACTTATGTGGACGGTGACCTAACGTTCGACCAACATGTGTCCACTACTGTAAGTCATCCTCTATACTGCGCCACTTATAAACAAAAGGATTGTGTCTAAAGTTAGGGATATCATTGCCCCCATTTCTCAGCCCTCATTATTTATAATGCCCCCTTTGACATGTATCTGTCCAGATACATGAAACAACTGGAATGCTTACAGAGATAACTTACTGAAAGGATATTAGGCCTAAACAATATGTCCTATATGCACCACCTCAAAGCCCTGTTACTATAGTTGGTATCTTACAGACTGCTAAGAGATGACCTGTATCTGGCATACCTGACTCCATAGTGATGGACCTACTGCACATCACTAAGTCAAGTGACATCATAAATTCTCGATTCAGGGATCTAAACTTTTTCTGCCTCATTAACAGAATTGTTTGGAATGACAGGTATGTCTCGCAGGGGATACCACTGATCTACAACAGACTACCCATCCACATAAAATAAAGCTCATCCCTGTCCACATTCAAGTGCAACTTGGATCTATGCATCAATAATACAATATATACCCCCACAAATGCCCTTAGTTAGAACAACTGGGATCATGCCATATATCAATTGAGGGGACCCATACATGGGATAAAGCATTTATGAGCTGCCTCTACCCATCAGTAGTACTAAGGGTAATATATCATTATCAATAGAGGGATGGGTAGGGCCGATGTAACACCACATGAGATAGACTAATTTAAGCAATAAAAGGGAAATTGTCTAGGGTTAAAATGATGCACAAGGGCAGCTAGAACAGTACTTGCCTATGAACCTAAATGGCTGAAGACACAAAATGTGCTACATTAGATTTCTTTAACAAACGTGCTTTATTATCCAACATTTCACTTAACAGTTTCAGTTTTTAGTAAGAAGTGTTGTTTTCCTCAGTTTGTATTTTAGAAGTACTCTGTGTTCTAGCATTTTTTTTCTTAAACACAATCTGAAGGGCAACATGCATTTAGTTCGAAAAGTGCACATTAATTTACAATAATAGCATACTTATCTTCAGTATGCTGTTTCTTTTTCAATTATAGCTCTATAGCATACAGATCTGCACAAAGGTAAAAAAGCACAGCCATTTTCCAAACACGAGTTCTTTGCCAAGTCATCCAAGTCAGATTACAGTATGATCATGACATGAATAATCATTACTTTGTGTTTGTTCATTTTGTGTGTTCAAAGGGTGCTCTATTCAAATTGCTTCTGTGTATTTCTACAGCACAACCCAAACCCAGGGCCATAACTGTTGTCTGGATAACTAGTGTCCTGTGAGTGAAGCACCATTGTTAGGTTAGCAGTCCTAAGCAGGAAAGTGGATAAGCAGAACCTCCATTCTTCTCAAGACTCTTTAGACCTGGAAACCCAAATGACAGCCTCACAGCTCTGGGCAACTCTGAGCACACAAACTTCTGCAAATAATTTCCAACACTACACTATTTTTTTACCTTTTTTCCTTTAAGCTACATATTCATTTCTAATATTGTCAATGTCACTACTACTATAGTTACCTATATTCACATTATTATATTATGTACTTAAATTAACCGGGAATTAATTTGCATTAACTCTGAGAGCTGCTAAATATACTTTAGTTAGAGATAATCCAATTTTGTAATGCTTCTGGTAAGAAGGCTTATTTTCAAAATATTACAATAAAAATTAATTTACAAAAAGTAAACAAAAAGTCTCTTCAGACACTATATTCCAAATAAACTACAAGATACTAACAGCTGTCACCCTCATTAGATATACAGTGCCTGTCACAAGTCTGCTCACAGGGATCTTTCAGAACTTTTCTTTTATATATTTTAACTTCCTATTCAACATATAGACTTTTAACAATTGAAAAACACTTGGGCTTAAGCTTGCTATTCACTTGAAAATGAAGGCTAAATATGTCTACAGGCAGGTGATCTCTTGTTTAAGAGAGTATAAGATTCAGAAGATTTTCTTTTCTGACATAAACATGAGTGACAGTGACATCCCCACTCTGGGCCAGTAATCAAGGAGCCATAATCCCACTACTGCCACCCATAAGCGAACATCCCTCTCCAGTGTCAGTGGTGAGAATTCAGGCTCTTCGATTACTAGCCTATGGTGGGGGTGTCACAGACAGCATTATGAACTCCACACAGAAGCAAACACAAACAGCAGTAAAATACGAATGATGCCTTGCAAGGGGGGAGGTAACAACTTTCCTACCCCTCATGGAAAGGACAAAGCCACATGTACCCCTCTACAATTGTCTGCTGTAGTCCAAGCTCCTTTCTTTATTTTCTGTGCTCCTTTCACCTCTTAGTGTGCAATCCAAGTATTTAAACACACACAGTCTTTTTTTTTTACAGTTCAGTTTCCACTGATAATAATACGGACCGCCCTGCTCTCAGTACCAAAACCCAGTGTCCAAGGACCACGTTGTGTGGATACCCTCCCTCCAACCCAGAAAAGAAGACATATCTCTAGGCATCAAAGTGTAGGTGATAACCTACAGTTCTCTCTGAGTATTTTTGTATGAATACTTTAATTTATGTATAACCCTGGCTTGTACACTCGCTCGGACCACCCCCTACGATAAGGCTATTATTGTTTCTCCTATTTAGGTCAGTCTAGATGTTTTCCTAATATAGCCACTAGATTGCAGTATTCCATTACAAATACTGAGTCTGACTTCACGTAACCCAACTGAAGTTAAAGTAAACCAGGAAAACTGATACAAAGTGTTCAGAAGCGACATAGTATATACAAAGTAGCATTTCTCACTCTTGTATGCTGATAATAGCCCTGTTCATGTGGGAGTGTGTTTTTATGACTGATTAGAGTAATTTACTGAGCTCCCAATTCATGAGCTGCTTCTCCTGCTATTGTATTATAATCAGTTATATTACTAGAACAAGCCAAATGCTGCTCCTGATTGTTTCTAGCATTCTTGCCTCCCTCGGCTGTGCAGGACCTGCTCCACTCGGGCTCACTCCGCTCCCCTACCCAACCCCCATTCCTACCCACCCCAGTACAATTGCATTTATACCTATCCTTAACCCCTCCCACCTTCCTCCTACCAAACCACACCCCTGCAACCACTTGCATTCATCCTATCACCAATCAGCACAACCCTTTTTTTTAGCTTCCCAATTAGCACCTCCTTGCCTCTATATACTCAATACATTTAACCCCATCTCTTATACCCACATCTCTTCACACTCTATTTTACCTTCACTTACCTAACTTTACTCCAACCACCTTACCTTTATCTAAGTACTATCACCTCTATACTACTGCCCTTTCTGGATTTCTCACACCAATTCTACTAAACCTACTACCCTCACCTCACAAACTCTCCTATTATATTCTACTCCCTACACCGTGTCCAGCATGTACAAAATTGTTTTCCTAATACTTACCATTTCCTTCTCCCTCCTCCTGACCCTCTCTTCTCCTCATCCAGCTTGTATACCCCACAAACCCACATTATCAACATCTACATACTTTACCACCCTCTCCAGCTACTCTGCAATCTGGTCTAGTCTGTATGTCACTGATTCAATTTTAGAAACAAAACTGATCATCCTCTCTGTACAAAATGCTCTTCCTAATAACCCAATTCAAACTCATTTCTGTGACCTGAAAAAGATTCTCTATCCAAAACCTAACCATTTAATCCTAGACTACTTCAGAGTGGTGATAAATTACGATCCCAGGTAGGAAAAGCAGGCTTCTTGGGAGGCCTAATATGAAGGATGCCTTTAAAGAATTGCTTAGCTTCAAATCTAGAAGCTAAAGCAGGAGATAAAGGCAGACAAGCAGAGACAGCTGATAAGTTGGCCTTAACAGAAGAATATCCACAGTAAGTGGATCCAGGTAACAAGTGAGACATCAATCAGAACATCTCTTCCATTTGGATATGTAGGATTTCCTAGTATTGGGTTTTCTAGCCTCCTGCAGGACCCTAAGTACATCCTGAGAAAAAAGATGTCTATGTGGAATCAAAATCCTATTATCCGCAGTTTCAGTTGAAGAGTGGACAGGTGGGGATGGATGAGAGATCCCTTGTCTTGTGTAAGTAGGTCCACCCTCTGAGGTAACGTGTGATGATTGCCCTTGGCCAACTGCAGAAGAGGAGGGAACCAATGCTGTCTCGGCCAAAAGGGAATCCCCAACAAGATTTGGGAACATCCTGTTGAATTCTGAACATGACTTTTGTAATGAGAGGAAAGGGAGCGAATGCATAAAGAAACATTCCCTTCAGGAAAAAGACAGGGTATCTACCTTCCACACCAGAGGCCCTGGGACTCTGGCACAAAATAGAGGAAGCTGTCTGTTCAGAGGGGAGATAAAGAAATCTACTTGAGGAGTACCCCATTGGTGGACAATGTCCGGAAACACATCTTTGTGAAGCATCCACTCGTGGGGATCGAGTTAATGACCTGCTCAGTGCGTCTGCCACAGTGTTTTGACCTGAGGGAATGTAAACTGCCTCAAGAATCACTTGATACTGGACAGCAAGATCCCACACCAGGAGTGCCAACTGGCAAAGAAGGTAAGATCTTGTTCCATCCTCTTTGTTTATATAACACATCGCTGTGATATTCTTTGTAAATACCTTGAGAGGTCCTGGAGAGAAAAGAGGATGAAAAGCCTGAAGAGTCAGCAGACTTTTTCTCTTCTCTTTGACATTGATGTGTTCCTTCTGTTGAAGAGGCTATCACACCCCCTGTACCTTTAGGGAGACAAAAGCTGCTCCCCATCCTATGTCTGAAGTGTCTTTTAACAGTTCCTGAGAGGGAAGAGGAGAAAGAAAAGGGAGCCCTGGATTTAAAGACAACTGCTGATGCACCACTGAAGTTCCTTCTTGAGACAAGGAAGAAGAGAAACTACAAAGTCTAGAAGATGTGCATGCTGAAGCCAAACTGTCTTCAGGAAACACTGAAACATTCTCATGTGGAGTCAAGCCAGAGGGAGCATAGAGATGGTGGATGTCATGAATCCCAGAGCTCTCTGAAATGTCCTGGCTGTAAAGGAGGAGAGGAATAAGAGTTTGATTGAAGGAGATGATAGTTAAAGCCTTGGGAGAAGGCAGGGATGCCAGCATAGGCACCATCTGAATCTTGCAACCTAGAAAAATATGATCCTGAGAAGACTTTTTGAAGTCTATCATGAACCCCAGGCTCTGAAGAAGGGAAATGGCAAAATTATTTTGCAACAGGATCTCTGGAAAGGAGGTCTGAATCAGCAGGTCATCCATGTAAGGAAATACTTAGAACCCCTGAAGCCTGGAAAAAGCAATCAAAGGAGTGAGTCATTTGGTGAATACACATGGGGCAGTAGAAAGGCCAAAGGGCAAGGCATAGAACTGAAAATGCCAGGAAGCAACACAGAAACGCAAAAACTTCCCGAAAAGGGGGGGGGGTGGATCAGAACATGGAGACAAGCATCCTTGAGATCCCGAGACACCATATCAGCCTGAGGAAGCAAAACAGGAAACAGAGTCTGAAGGGACAACATTTGAAAAGTGGGCACCTTCAGAAAGGTGTTGAGATGAAAGAGGTCTACAATTGGTCTCAAGTATCCTCTTTTTTGGGAACAAGAAACATTCTGCAGTAACCTCCCTCCCCCTTTGTGAGACAGGCACCTCTTAAATACTAGAATGTTGCATTACATATTAAACTTTTCATGATGAAGTGTATTGCTTCCTGTAGTTTTGGGCCCATTTCATAAAAACTGTGACTAGTAAACTGAAATGTAGTTTGAGGAGTTTGTAGGACGGGTGCTATGTGGTTATGTGATCTGAAGTTGTATATATAGGTCTACATATCTTGGAAGCAATGTGTGAGAAGGTTTCAAGATTATGGAGCTCAAACATGAGAGATACAAGTAATAACTCATCTCTTTGTTTAAAGAGAAACAATTTTGTTTTCTGAAGTATAATGTAGTGGTATTTCCCTTTAGGAGTGATGGGAATAAACCAATATATTCAGCGTTGATCTAGAGTACTTTACTATTACTATCAGCAGCAATGCAAATTTGAAGATTTTCTCAATCCATACCTTTCAAGTGACCATAATTTTATACACTGTCCAGATTTTTGCCTCATATTTTTGCAGTGCTCTTCATAAAATGTGTGCCTTTCTGGCGAATCATTGAGGAATAAACTAAGTATATAATCACAGACATTTGAGTTTCAGACTGCATATACTTCTGAAAATGCATGCCAATACAAACCTTTTTTTCTACCAATTTTCTAAATTTATAAGATTAATACATTTGTCTTTGTCCCCTCCCCAATTAGGTTTGGGTTTGCCTAAAAGCTTGTGGTCTTGTACAAGAAGTCCGAGAGTCAGAACTCAAGCTGAGTTAGAATGAGCGCATTAACTGCTCTGTTACAGGCAGAAAGAAACTAGATATTTTCACTTAAAAGCAGGTAAGTGAGAGTGGCAGCATCCTTGAAGATATAGTTTGTGAAACACACCCTACATCTTGTACAATTTTTGAAGTGAAAAGAAATGATGCTGTTTAATTCCTGCTATGTTACAATATGCTATTGTATCAGTTTTGTAATAGAAGACCTACATTTATTATAAATTAATTGGTTGCTTTACTCAGAATTCAAAGTGCTTCCAGCTTCTGATAGGCTGGCTTATCAGTCAGTAACAGACGTCGGACAGTAGTGTTGGTATGCTTTATGTTATGTATGTTAGCATGTTCTAATTTCAAGTGGAGCAAATGTTCTCTGATTGCATGACATCAGTGCCATTTGACCAGTTTTGTTTTGATCATATGGGGTTGACGAAAAGCGCTTAAAACTTGTAAATAAATTTTTATTGTCTGACTGCATATTTGCCACCGTTCCTGTTTTTTATTTTTAATACTGAAACATATCAGACTTGTTTTAGCATCAAGAGGACAGATGGACAGAAGTTGTTATGATGCATGTATATGATGATATTACGATAAGGTGATTTACATTTTTCATTTATGTGTACACTTTTGTAGGTAAAGTTAGAATAGTGAGGCAACTGACAACATTTGGGGGTGGCGTTACTGCTCAGAAAAGACAATGATGGAAATTGTTAAGGAAAAATGTAATAAGTTGGCTTGGAGAGATAATCAGTATAGAAAATCTTGACTATGAAATAAGAAATTGGGCTGTTTATAATAAAGTAGAAAGCTGACAGCAATAGGTTAAATAATGATATGGAATTTTAGCCAGATAATAAACGGTGTTTATGTTTATTGGACATAACTGTTATGTATATTTGCATGGTATTCACTCATTATAAAAGGTGCCTAAAACTGTTACTTTCAATGTAATAAACACTAAAGTATAAGTTTAGCAGGCAGTTACAATCTTAAGTCTTCCAATAACATCTGGTTTTGGATCAAAACTGATAGGACTGTATATGACAGCTTTGTCAATAAGTGAGACAGTGATGCAATTGTGAAAAAGATAACATGAAGTTTGCTGGAACTACTTATGAGCCACTCTTGAATGATCAAAAAAGAGAAAACACCACGCTGGAGGCAAAATTATTCTTGTCTTTCTTTTGATGAGAGTCTCAATTTTCTCACAACAGACGTGTGTGACCTTTACACCTCTATTCCACTAGATATTGGATATTTGGAGAAACATTTAGAAGGGCAAACTATTGATATAATTATTTACTTGTTGGAATTGGTCCTCAACAATAATTATTTTTTGTTTAACAAACATTTTTATTTACAAAAAAACGGGTGTAGCCATGGGGTCTCCATGTGGAGCTACTTTTGCTAACACAGTGATGGCATTTTGGGAAAAGCATTATCTTTTTTCAGATCCCATTTTTCAGGAAAAGACTGCATGGTACACCCATTATTTGGATGACATTTTTATTTAATGGAGGGGTGATGAAACCTCAGCTGGCATCTTTGTGGAACACATTATGAAATTTACTAACTTTTTGGAATTTACATGGGAATTTCAAACTGATCGGATTTCTTATTTGGATGTTGAATTAATTAAAAGTCCCACTAGGAAAAGTATTACCTCTAAGATTTTTAGGAAACCCACATACTCTAACGCTTTCTTGCACTTCTCCAGTTGCCATCCGCAGCACCAGAAGAAGGGTGTTGTTAAGGGGCAACTTGTTAGAGCTTCTAGGATGGTAACTTTGGAGGATGATTTTTTTCAAAAATGCGATACATTAAGGAACATGTTTGTAAAACGTGGGTATCCAATTAGGTTGATAGAAGACCTTATTGAGGAGGTATCTAACAAAAGAGCTTGTGGCTCTTTTAAGCCAATTTTGAGCATTAAAGAATGTGAAATGGCCTCAGGACCTGTAGGTGATTTGTCAAACCACTTAGTATATACACCTGATGGCCCCTTGTTTCATGATTCCATTAATGATGTGGGTTCCATTCTACAGAACAGTGTTAGTGATGTTGACATAAATAGATCGAGTTTTATTACTACATTTTCTTTGGATGCCCCTCTTTTAAAATCAATTATTACCAAAAATTGGTGTTTTTTGTTTGAGGACCAACTAGTTAGTAAATACATTGCTGATTGCCCTCACATAATATTCCGAAGAGGGAAGAATTTAAAAGTATTGCTTGAATGTAACAAATCTAATTGTTATCACCCACATTGTGGAATGTACAAGTGTGGAAATTGTCGCTGGTGTAAATACATCAAAGTAGGAAATTCAGTTACACTAAGGAAGAAAAAGTTTTACATTAATGACAAATACAATTGCAACACTAGGGGAGTGGTCTATTTAGGTTTATGTTCCAAATGTTCTGCTTTTTATGTTGGAAAAACCGATAGACCACTCAAAAATAGGATATATGAACATTGTTACGCAATGCAGAAAGGAAACATAAATAATGCCCTGGCCAGACATGTATTAACTTTCCCTGGACATGATTTTCTTTTTTAGGCCATTGACAAAGTATTGGAAAATGGTAGGGGTGGTCCAACTAGCTTGAAACTGGAAGAGAAGGAAGTTTTATGGCAGTTGAAACTGAATGCTGTAGTTTCACCAGGTCTAAATGACGTGGTTTCGATCAAAAGTATTTTAAAATTAAAAGCTTTATTGAGATAATAGGAAGAATTATTACAGGTTCCTAGGTTCATATTAGGCTATCTGCCCTAGGGCATTTATAAGCCTAGCCAGAATGTATTTGGCTTTCGCCACCCATTTTAAATTTATTTTGCTATGCCCTTTTTCGAGGTTAGTATACTGTGTCTCTGTCTAACAGTGACACAGAAGTGATACCCGGGGTAAACCTACGATCTCCCATCCACTCATCAAGATTCCTCTTGAAGAGAGTCAATGAGGGACTCTGCCTAACCTGGACTGGGATTTTATTCCAGAGTGAAGGGAGCCTCTGGGTTATGAATCTGTCCCTCCAGCATGTCCTATTTATTTCAGTGCTGAGGTTCAAGTCTCGGCGTGTAGCTCGATGGGATTTGGATTTTCTGAGGTGCAGCATGTCCATTAATTCCGGGTTGGACATGGCTTTATCGTCAGGCACAGATCGCCTCTGAACAGGTGGTATGCCACTGAGTAGAGCTGGAGTTTCTTTAACCGGGCAGCATATGGCATCTGTTTGAGCCCTTTGATCCTCTTGGTGAGGTACTTTTGGGGTATTTCCAGTTGCTGCAGGTGTCTGGTAAGGTACATCTCAAAGGGCATTGTACTCAATTATGGGCCTGATGAGGGATGAGTAAAGAGGCACGATGACCTCCCTGATCTAGATGTGAATCCCTTCATGATTAGGTGGGCTATATAAAATGTTTTTCTAACCACTTTGGCCATGTGGTTGTCAAATGAGAGATTGCTATCAACTTGGGTCCCCAGGTCCCTAATTACTTCTTCTGTACTTAATGGATTACCACCTATGTGGTAATTTGTGGACACTTTGTTTTTGCCAAAGGGGATGACTATACACTTTTTGGCATTTAGCTTGAGGCCATGGCTCTGGCACCAGTTGTCTGTTTCTATGAGGCCTTTTGGAGGATGCTTGTGTCGGCTGGAGAGTCGATTATGGTGCCCAGTTTGCAGACATCTGCGAACTTGGTCAGCCACAGTCCTTCTGTGTTGGCCTGTACCTCCGAGAAATATATACCGAACAAGAGAGGTCCCAGGACTAAGCCTTGTGGGACACCACTTGCCTTGTGGGACACCACTTGTAACTGGTTTGGAGTCTGACATGGCTCCAGCAATTCTAACCATGTGGGTTCTGTCCTTGAGCCAGTTTGCAATTCATCTAGTGACATAGGGGTTTATACTTAAGCTGGTGAGCTTATCTATAATGCCCGAGTGGGGTATTGTATCGAAGGCTTTTGCGAGGTCCAGGTAGGCTGTGTGGACCACCTTCCCCTCGTCAATGGCCTTGGTGACTGTTTCAAAGAAATCAACCAGGTTTAAGAGGCAGGATCTGCCCTTAACAAAGCCGAACTGGGTAGGATCCAGTGTCTGTAGGTCCCCAATATCTTTATTTATGAGGTCCATGATGATCCTTTCCATAGCTTTGCAGACCAAGCTAGTCAGGCTTATGGGGCGATAGTTTCCAGGATCCGTTGAGGCACCACCTTTATGGAGAGGGACCACTGTTGCTGTACGCCACTCTTTGGGCACATATCCTGTAGTAAGGCTGAGATTGAACAGTAGTTTTATGTTTGGGTTTAGCTCTTCTTGGAGTTCATGTAGGACGCAGCCCAGGACACCGTCTGGTCCCATTGATGCTGTGTTTTTTGCTTTGGAGAGTGTGGCTCTTACCTGAGCATCAGAGATGTCAGGGGGGCAGCACTCTGCTGGGATAGATATTTGCCCTTTTGGTGGGGAGGGGGGGGGTTGCGCTGAACCTGTCAGCTAGGATGTTGGCAATGTCTGTGGGTTCGGTGTATTTTTTGTCATTTTGGACTAATTCTGAGCATATCTGGGAATTACCACCCAGGTTCCTAACATAACTAAAGAAAGCCTTGTGATTATCCTTAGTGTCCTATGCAATTTTTCTCTCGAAGCTGGATTATAACTGATTATTCAATCAGTTATTCAGTTTACATTTTATTTAAAGTATGTAACTAATTTGTATGGTAATTATTTTAATTTTTGGATACTGGGTAATGCAATAAGTAAGTTATCAGAGACATATATATATATATATATATATATATATATATAGACTTTTGTAAAATGGTTTGGTACTTTAAAATGGGGTGGGGTTATTTATTTAGGTAATGGCATCACTATTTTCATTGCATTTAAACATGTGTTTGTTATTTCTAAAATCTCTGATGAAGTTTGCACATTTTTAGTAAACGAAAGCGCTTATAAACAAGAATGACTTTGCCCCACAGCATGGTGTTTTCTCTTTTTTGTTTCTTTTTGGTGAAATTACTGAGTTTTTCGTACTCTTGAATGATCACTATAATATGATTGCTCTTGTAACTTAAAAGAACATTACAAAAATAAGCTCATACCTGTGGGAGCCTGAAAATGATTGAGACAAAATACAAGGACCAGGTTTTCCAATAATAGCAATAAACTGCCATGACAGACAACTTTATGTACAGCAACAAATCCAGAAGTACAAAAGGAAAAATAAAGAAATGTATTTGCTAATCATACAGAAGGGCAGAAAGACCTTATAAAGGACATTTGTCTAAGCAAATGGCAATTAGGGGAACCAAATCTTAAGAGATGAAAACAGTGCAACATGTGACTGTTTTCAAATATTCAGACGACATCAAGGCGGCACTGCTCAGTGCAAGGACTCCAAATAGACAAATGTCACAAGTTGTGGTCCTACTCAGTGGAATGAAGGTACTTCCTCTTTACCAGGGTTTACCACAGTTTACACCTTCAAGACCCTTTGGAGGGGAGTATTTGTATTTGTCAGAATCACCACCAGCTCATATCAAATTACCACCCTTAATGAATCCAACTGTTACTTCAGTGCTAGACATTTGATTGCCACTGGTTTCCTCTAACAGATCACTGGAATTACCTTAAAATCATAGAGGGATTAAATATTAAAGGAAATCGTTCTTGCTTCAACACCTACTCAAGTACTAACTGGTGTACTTGCACCTCAAGGATATTCTCAGTATTTTCAAGATTTTGGTGACACCAATTTGTCAGATCAAACAGCAAAACTACCGACTAGAGGCTGTGATATTGCAGCTTCTGCCTGTACTCCAACCCCATCCTTGGTTAAATTTGACTACATATTAGGTATCAACTCACCACCAAATGGAACAGCCTTTAGGGACTTCTCCAGGGCAAATATACTTCATCTTGTAGCACTCGTATGCAAAGTTCCCAACAATCCTTCATAAATGGGGCCCAATTGAGACATCTGCAACATTCATTTCTGACTTTTTATCAGCACCTAAACATCTTCAGAGAAAAACCAGTACCTGTTTGCCCTAAACATAACAGCAAATTCAGAAATAATTCACTTTGATGGAAATATCACATTAATAAACTGTACAATAAACGAAGCAAAAGTAACAGGTTAAAAGAAATCCTTATCCTCTTACCTCACGACTGCATGGAAACATGGAACAAGAACTTAACAGCACTATTGGAAAATGTAGAGAACAAGCATAAAGTTGCTATCATAGCCGGTGTTATGCATAGGCCAACTAGGCAGCTGCCTAGGGCGCCGCTCTAGCAGAGGCACTTTTTCAGTGTTTATTTGGTGTAGGTAGACCAGGATGGGGGCACCGGGTGGTGTGATGGGAGCACCGTGGAGCTCATTTGCCTAGGGCACCAGTTGATCTAAGGCCACTCCTGGTTGCTATACGTGCCACAGGAAGCTACTAATCCTTTTACAATTACGTAAAGAATAATGGCCAACAATGCACTGAGCTCATCCAAAATAACAACAGTCTGATCCTAAGGATGCAGTTAAGATCATAGCAGACAAACTCAGTCCTAACTATCTCACCTACTCGCACTGTTGCTACCACTAATGCTAACAATTTGACTTCCCCTGAAATCAGTTTGTATCAAGTATTAGAATCCCTACCAAAAGCTAAACACAATGCCTCCATAGGACTAGACGATATTTTATACTGCATTCTCTTTAGTGCCATGTATGCACGACCCCAGGTACACACCTACCCCAGCCAATACTTAAACTGTTCAAGCTAAGCATTTCCACAGGGTCTGTACCTGATGCCCATGGGATAGCCACGGTGACTCTTCTACACAAGAGAGATGCTTCTATGGACATGAATAATTAAAGGCACAACAGCTTAACCAGCCTTACATTTAAAGCCATGGAACATGTCAGAGCAAAACTTATTAATGGTGACAAAAGCAACCTAACTGATCTAGATCCCAATCAGTTTGGCTTTATGAAGGGCTGATCCTGTTTCCTGAAACTAGTAACTTTCTTTGAAATAGTTAAACAGACTATGGACAGTGGTCACTCGGGCATACTTTGACTCTATCTCCATGCTGGTTATTACTGAAAAGTTAGATAAACTTAAAAGTAACCCCTAGGTTGTCTGTTGGACTGAAAATTGACTATCCAGTAGATACCAAGTTTCAAATGTTGCTGGTACCTCTCTCTAAACATAAAACTGTAGGTAGTGAATTACGCCAGGGTTCACTGATGGGCCCTCTTCCACTTGGGCATTTATTTTGCAGGCATTTAAACCAATATACCAAAAGCACGGTTGGTGAAGTTTGCTAATGACTGCACTAGTATCTGCTCATCCACTGACACTAAACAGCTCCAGCAAGGGCATGAATTGACATTCAAAAAAGTGCATAGTAGTAGCTTTCGGCAAAATAGTTATTAGGCACTAGTTTTTGTTTTGGTGTTTTGTGACTTCAGGAACAGCTGCCATAGTGGGAGTGAAACCTCAACACTGTCACCATGAATATTCTCACACACTAAGATTGTGGAGATCTCATCTCTTTTTTCCACAGCTGAAGGACATTTTGTCTCAAGAGGTATATTAGACACTATGGTCTGAGAGGATGCATAAAAAATTGATGGCGTGGGTGCCTGTACAGTAGTTGCATCAGTGACTTTGGCCAAAACTGATACAATGAGCAGGGCTGCAAAAGTCTCTCTCCATGCACATTGCTACTTGACTCTAGGAAAGTGAAATCATCCAAGATGCTCTCAGTTTCCCAGTGATTTCCTTTTTTTTTCTTTTTTTTTTTTTTTTTAAAGAAGGTTCCTGGATGCTTTGGACTCCATTGTAGCTCAGAGCAAGGTGTGACACCCATGTACTGGCCCAGCAATCAAGAAGCCTCAATCCTCACCATTAACACCAGTGAGGGGAGTCCATATAGGTAAAGAATAATAAATATACACCCAGTAAAGTACAATTTCCCTTAAAAGCACACAGAGATCAAAGTCAGTCTGGGACTGGTTTCTCCCTTTCTCTCCAGGTCCCCAATAAGACTCCCCTCTGGCATCGCTATAGGGTCCAGATCGCAGCCTAGTGGGCAAGCTAAAACCTCCAGCACCCTCTCTATCCAACCAGTGCTTCGTGTACCTGCCCATGTAGCTGACACACACACTTTGAGACAAGAGTTTATACAACCACACAGACACTCCTGGGGAAGGCTGGCACAAGTTCGCCAGCTGTGCCCGTTTTACCAGACTATATGGTAGAAATTGCTGCCACCACCCACTAATATTTATCAGCTACTCAAAGGCCCTTAAAAGGGTGCCCAATTATTACTGTGCAATATTATTATCCAAATGGTAAGTGCAACCTAACAGTCAAGACTTATTTGGAGTGACTTGGTACAGTATCATTATATATATGCAATGTACTCTTAGAGCTTAATTTATCTCTACACAAAACAGCCACAGTTGAAAGGTTTAAAATATTTAATAATAAAAAGACAAGACAATACTTCTTACTACACAGTGCCAGTCAAGAGTTCAGAGATCACAGAGAAATGTTTAAAATAATACCACCCCTGTACTACCAGGCTATAACTCATACCACACTTTTCAGCCATGTAACCTGGACCGAAACACCAAAGGCAGAGGTGTGTCCATATTCATTAAGGATATCCACACCTCTAGGCTAGTTGCTCAGCATAATGCATCCGAGGTTACCCAAGTGCAACTATCTCTGGGCAAAACTGCAATCCAAATTGTAGCTTGCTATAGATCCCCCACCATGCCCCAGGATTCCCACTCCTCTTTTCTTGATGTACTGGAAAATATTAGGGTTCAACCAAACACCCTAATAATGGGTGACTTCAACTACCCCACCATTAACTGGGAAAGCTACTTGTGTACCAACTCCTTAGCTCAATGCTTTCTGGAATTCATAAACTCCAATGCTCTGGATCAACTTATCCACACCCCCACCAGGGGCACCAGTATCCTAGACCTAGTCATTACCAGCATGAGTGACTGGTGTTTCACACCTGAAGTCAACTCCTCGTTGGTCCGATCCGACCATAAGATAATCACCCTTGATATCCACATCCCGCCCCCACCCCCCATTAATGAAACCACAGTAAAAAATGTATCCAAAGCCAACTTCAAGCTTCTTAAGACAGAAGTGGTGAAATTCATGACAATTATGCAGATGGACAATACAGTTACAACTGCTGAATCCTACACAAATGCACTCTATAAGCACTTACACGAGTGCATGGATCGTGCTATCCCAAACAGAACCAAGACGCTATCCTCCAAAAAAAAGGAAGCCAATCTGGTGGTCCCCTGCAACAAAACTGTACAACAAAAGGAAGAAACTGTTGCATAAGAGAGTAAAATCCCATGAGTGGAGGAGCTCCCTGGTCAGCCTCAGTAAGAAGCTGAGATCCCTTATAAGATCGTCCAAAGCTAGCTAGGAAAACAAAATCACCACTAATTCCAAGGACACCACAAAGCATTCTATAGCTATGTCAAGAATCTCGATGGCAACACCCAGATCTGCTCTGAGTTACAGCACAAAGGCAAGAAAATTACAGAACCAACTGATATTGCCAACATCCTGGCAGATAGGTTCAGTGTTAACTTTACCCACCTCTCACCCCCTAAAGGGCCCATATCTATACGGGAAGAATGCAGTGTCCCTGTAATCACAACTATGCAGGTAAACGCTGCACTCTCTAAAGCCAAAAACACATCATCCATGGGACCGGACAACATCCCAGGCTGTGTTTTACATAAACTTCAGAACAATCTGGCTCCCCATTTAAGCACCATGTTCAATAATAGCCTTGCATCAGGCTTTGTGCCCACTGAATAATGCACAGCAACAGTTATATCACTCCACAAAGGGGGAGCCACCACTGATCCCGGGAACTATCAACCTATTAGTCTGATGAACCTGGTCTGCAAAGCCATGGAATGTATCATCATGGAACTCATAAACAAAGACAATGGTAACCTCCAAACTCAGGATCCCACCCAGTTCAGGTTTGTGAAAGGGAGATCATGCCTCCTGAACCTGATCGACTTATTTGAGGCAGTCACCAAAGCCGAAGATGAGGGTAAGGTGGTTCACACAGCCTATCTTGACCTCACCAAGGCTTTCAACACCATCCCCCATTCTGGAATTATAGCTAAACTCACTAAACTAGGTATAAATCCCTACGTCACAAGATGGGTTGCCAACTGGCTCACTGACAGAACCCACACTGTAAAAGTTGCAGACTCCAAATCTGCCCTCAAAGCAATGACAAGTGGAGTACCACAGGGTTCAGTCCTGGGACCTCGCCTGTTTGGTATCTACTTCTCTGAAGTACAGGCTAAGACAGAAGGCCTCTGGCTAATGAAGTTCGCAGATGACTGCAAACTGGGAGCTATAGTCAAGTCCCCAAATGATGTGGACATCCTACAGAAGGGCCTCGTTGAGACAGATGCCCGGTGTCAGAGCTATGGCCTCAAGCTCAATGTCAAAAAGTGCAGTGTCATCTCCTTTAGTAAAAACTCTGTACCCATGAACTACCACATAGGCAGCAATCTACTTAACATCGAATGCGTGATAAGAGACCTTGGGACCCAGGTGGACAGTAGTCTTTACTTTGATAGTCACATCGCCACAGTAGTCAGGAAGTCCTTCTACGTGGCACACCTCATCATAAAAGGGTTCCCATCCAGGAAAAAAGAGGTAATTGTTCTGCTATACTTGACACTCACTAGACCCATTACAGAGTACAACCCCCCTTTTGGAATGTACCTCACAAGACATCTGCAGCAGCTGGAAAGGCCACAGAAGTACCTCACAAAGTGGATTACTGGCCTCAAACATTTACCCTTGACTGACCGCCTCAGAAAACTATAGCTTTACTCCGTAGCATATCGCCTACTCCGAGGTGATCTCTGCCTGACATATAAAGCTATGTCAAACCCAGAGCTGTTGGACTTGTTACACCTAAAGAAATCCCAATGCCTCCGAGCTACACGCTCTAGGGACCTAAACCTTGTCACCACAATAAACAGAACATGCTGGTGGGATAGATTCCTGTCCCAGAGACTTCTCATACTCTGGAATAGGCTACCCATCTATGTCAAGCAAACTCTAGCTTTACTCAATAGCATATCGCCTACTCCGAGGTGATCTCTGCCTAACATATAAAGCCATGTCAAACCTGGAGCTGTTGGACTTGCTACACCTAAAGAAATCCCAATCCCTCCGAGCTACACACTCTAGAGACCTAAACCTTGTCACCACAATAAACAGGACATGCTGGTGGGATAGATTCCTGTCCCAGAGACTTCCCATACTCTGGAACAGGCTACCCATCTATGTCAAGCAAAGTTCTTCATTAGCACTCTTCAAGAAAAATCTTGATGAGTGGATGGGAAATAGGAAATACACCCTGGGGATCACTTCTGTGTGTCTGCTCGACAGTGGCACGGGAAAATAACTTTCTTGGGTGGAGTACGCCAGGGAATCTTGTTGGCTAGGCTTATGCAGGCCCTTGGGCCGATAGCCTAGTACCTACCTATGAACCTATAGAAAAGTCTTGACATCACAGAAAAATAAACTAGTCTAATCTTCATATTTCCTAGTTATATCTAAGAGAATACGCAGTTCTAAATAACTATATATAGAGCAAAGCAGTGCTGGTGATGTTGGATGTACTCAAGACAAAATGCTCAGAGCTCTCTGATTCTCTCTCTTTAAATTGATAACACAGAGATGCTTCACATGACATCATTATTCACACTTCTCTGGTGTACACAAGCTAAGAGAAACTACATTTACATTCTTCACACCTGGTCAGAAACCAGAGCAGTAAAGGACATTGATACATGCAAATTCTAGCCATTAACTCTGGTCTTAAAACAATAGGCAGGATGTCTCACTCTACACATATCGGCTCCGAATTTTATCATCAAAGACAGTCATGAAAGCTTGACTTAGCTTTTTACAGCACAGTGCACTGTTGTTACATTTTTGCAGTTCAATATCCAGTGCAGTCTTTTCACATTTAAGAGAACAAGCCTGCGGCTTTCATTAATATTTACAAATTATAGAATTATCTACAAAATTCTATCTGGCTAGGCTGGCAGCATTCACCTATCTTCACACAAGGCATATACTGCTTTCTTACCATGCAAACATCAGCAGAGAGAATGATGCCTTAAGAGGATTGTCTTCACGGTGAAAGAAACACAATGCTGACAAAAATTAATGTCATGCTCTGTGCCATGGCAGAACAAACGACTATTATGAAACTCTCTGTGGAGGATTTGCTCCCTACATACCACATGATTAGTTACTTTAACAAAATATTCTTCAGAGAGCCAAACAATCAAGCAGATAGGAGCAAATATCCTTTATGGGTACTTCTCTGCCTGCTGGAAGCAGGCCAAATGATACATTGAGCCCTGCAAAATACATATGGCTATGCACACTGCACAGCAAAAAAGATCTGAAGATAGTATCGGTCTACACAACTCTTTATACCACAGAAATACACACAGCTTGATTGAAGGGCATTAGCCAAAGCCCTGAAGGAGGGTAAAGCGGAAGCTTTGTCTGAGCAACTGTCCTATCACAGAGCCAGGACTAGTTCCGAACTTCCAGGAGTCTTTTGAGGGGGGTAGGAGGGTGGGATGTCAAAAATGAATGAAGCTCGACAACACAGATGGAACGTTATGGTAAGAACATAACTTCTTTATCTGATGTTGTCAATCTTCATTCATTCATGACAGCTAGGACCGAGTCCCTAGCTACTTTATGTCCTGGGAGGGCCTATGGAAGGATATTCCTGAGCACTACTGAGCCAAAGGATGCTCTTCCCCTGGAGAACATGTCCAATTTGCAATGAGTGATAAAGGTATGAGGGGTAGCCCAAGTAGCTACTGCACAAATGTCATCCATGCAGGCTCTTGAATGAAAGGCTACTGAAGTGGAAACTGATCTGGTGGAGTGAGCTTTGACTTTAGCTACTAGATTCATTTTATTTTGTAGATAAAGGTGATGTGATCTGTCAAGCATTTTGACAAACTGACTTTGGAAACTGGCTTGCCTAATCTAGGAACTGAAAATGGCAGGAACAGTTGATCCAATTTTCTGAAGGATTTAGTCCTGTCCAAGCAAAAGCGTAATTGTCTATGCATATCCAACAAATGCATATAATATTCCCCTTTGTTTGAAATGTTTGGGAAGAAAACGGGCATGTCAATGGACTGGTTAATATTTGAATCTGAGACAACTTTGGTTAGAAAAGAAGAGTTAGTCTAAAGGGATACTCTCTCTCTGTGAAAAATGATGTATGGGTGCTTTACACACAAGGCCTGTAATTCTGATATTCTCCGGGCTGTGGAGATGGCTACCAGGAATAAGGTCTTCCATGACAAAAATTTTATATCACAGGTGGCTGCTGGCTCAAAGGTTTGACGAATCAAAGTTTGTAAGACTAACATAAAACTCCAAGGTTCAATGGGTTCTTTTAAAGGGTGGTTTTAAATGCATGATTCCCTTTAAGAAGGATTTGCAGAGATGGTGAGATGTCAAGAAAAAAATCATTGAAGCCATTATGGAAATTTGAGATAGCTGCTAAATGCACTCTGATAGTAGAAGCTGAGGCTCCTGATTGGAGCAAAGTTGACAAATATTCTAAGACTTTATGAATCAAGGCTGATAAGGGGGGTCAAGTCTTTTCTTGAGAGCAGATCCCAAATCTGTTCCATTTACTACAATAAAGTTTCCTGGTGGATGGTTTATGGGAAGCCAAAAGTATCTTTTGTACTGGGAAAGATAGATTATTCTGCCTGGCAATTAATGGAAGTGGAGCTACCAAGTGGTCAACTTGAGACTTGATAGGCTGAGATGGACCAGCCCCTGTGGATGAGACAGCAGTCCTGGGGTTGGGTCCAGAGTCCATGGGCAATGAACTAGTTAAGGCCAAAGAAAGGGGAACCAGACTTGATGGGACCAATAGGGTACAATGAGGATTACTTTGCTTCTCAGCCATTGCTCTTTCTTCAAGAACTGTGGTATCAGGGGAAAAGGAGGAAAAGCATAAAGCAGACCCGGGGCCAATCATGTATCAGTGCGCCCCACGGTGACTTACCCTGAGGGGGGATTAGGGTGAAGTAGCTGCTGCATTAGTGGCTCACAGGAGATGCAAACAGATCACAGCAAGGCTGACCCCAACAACGAAAAATTTCCACCACTACTATGGGATTGAGAGACCACTCATGAGACAGGAGGATGTTTCTGCTCAGTTTGTCCACAATCACACTGGAATTCCCAGGAATGTGCATTGCCATCAGAAAGCGTTTGGAAGCTATCGCCCATTGCCATACTCTCAGGGTTTCCAGATATTAGGGATAGGATCTGGTTTCTTCCTGTTTGTTGATGTACCAGACAACCGACATATTGTCTGATTGGATGGCAATTGTCCCCGACGGAAGGTCAGATTGAAATGCTTGCAACACTAGAAGCACCGCCCTCAGTTCTAGAACACTGATATGCAGACTGGCTTCTAAGGAGGACCAAGTGCCTTGGACTGTTTTTCCCTGAAAATGCCCCTCACCACCACCCCATCAGGGATGCGTCCATGGTCACTATGGCCTTGGGTTGAGGGGGTGAAAAAGGGTGACTTCATAACTCCTATTCTGGCTTCATTTACCAATTCAGATCTTGTTTGCAACCATTTGTTATGCAGATTGGGTAAGACATGGTGTTTGTTAAGAGACCACTGTGATTCTAGGAGCCACTGAAGCAGCCTCATGTGGAATCTCACCAGGGGAACTACGGTGATTGTTGCTGCCATTGACCATAGTAGTTGTATGACTAAGTGAGCTGGAACTATGTCTTGAGAGAATACTGTTTGGAGCTGAGATCTTAACCTTTGTAATCTGTGATGAGGTAGAGCAACCAGACAGGATCATGTGTTGAATGTTGCCCCAATGAATTCTAAGCTTTGAGTGGGTGTCAGGTTTGACTTCTCCTTGTTTATTGAGATGCCTAAAATCTCTGCCAGTTCTAGAGTGTAGTGTAAGGCGTGAAGCAGTAGATGCTCGGAGGAGGCAGTAAGGAGCCAATCGTCTAAAGATGGAAACACCCGGAATCCTTGCAGTCTCAAGCAAGCTGTTACTACTGCCATACATTTGGTGAACACCATGGGGGTTGTATTGAGATCAAAGAGCAATGCCTGAAATTGGTAATGATTGGCTCCCAACCGGAAGCAGAGATATCTTCTGGAGCGTTTGTCCATTTGTGGTAATACTCATCTTGAACACTGAGGTACATCCTACAGTCTTTTTTCAAGAAATGGAAGGACAGACTGAAACCTGAAAATCCAGAATTTTGCCTTCCTGGCAAACTTGCTCAAGATACTGAGGTCCAGAATTGGCCTCCAGTCCCCTGTCTTTTTTGGCACTAAAAGAACCTTGAGTAAATCCGGATGCTACTTGGTCTGGTGGGACTGTTTGGATGACTTTTTTCCAGCAGCTTTAGAATTTCTTGAGCTGCTGCCTCCCTCTGACTTGGTGGAACATTGCGGATTCACCTTTGCGGCCTTGGATAAAGATCGAAGGGGATATGGTAACCTCTGGTAATTATCGTCTGCACCCAGGAATCTGATGTTTTTTAATGCCAGGCTAAGTGGTGCATTGAGAATTGTCCCCGACTACTTCCAGAAGCAAGCAATTGGGCCACTCTTCAGCAACACTGATAGGGCTGCCCAGAGAAGGAATCCCTGCAGCCCTGGTTTCACGAGCTCCCTCTGCCATGGGAGGGGCTTCTTCCTGATGAGTTCTCCCCTCTGTCCAAGGGGGAAAACTCACTACGTGTGTCACGAAAAGGCCCTTGGAACTTCCTAAACCACACCTTTCCACTTCTCTGATTCCTGGTATAGGATTGTTGATTTGTGGAAAAACATACACCCACAGCAGGCAGGGTCTTTCCATCCTTCTCACACCTGGCTAATGTGTCTTTAACTTTTGAGCCAAACAGAGAAGCAGCATCAATGGGAGCATTGACGAAGGAAGACTTGAAGCAGACCTCCCAACCGTCCCGAATTACTCGGGTTTTACCGAGTTTTGGGGTCCAAATGAAGGGGTGCCACGATTCCCAGGTGGCACCCCTTCATTTCCGATTTCTTTGCTTTCATTTTTTTATTTTTTAAATTTTTGCGCTGTCGGAGCTGACGTCATCACGTGCGCGATGACGTCAGCTCCGTCAGCACTACCAACCAGTCGGAACTGAGCTCAAGGAGCTCACATCATCATTTCCGGCTGGCTGCGAGCAGTAGCTGCTGAAAGAAGCAGGCGTGGAAGTTTTTTGGCTAACTGTTGCTGTCGCTGAGCCGAGAGAAGCAGGCGGGAAGTGTTTTGATTTAAATTAACTGTTGCTGCCAAGGGAAGAATTGCTGCTGGCTTTGCTTTAGCCTAGCCAAAATAACTTTGGTGCTGCTGCCGAGCGGAGAGAAGGGCTTTGCTTTGATGCTACTGCCATATAGCGACTTAATGGATCTTCTGCTGTAAGTTAAATCCGTTGATGTTTTGGAAATAACTTTGGATTAGGTAAGGAACAAAGGGTGTGTGTGTGTATGTGTTTACACATAGATGTCCTTCACATACAGCCATTAATGCATATTTTATGACTTTGCTAAATTGTAGACATGAAATGCACGTGTGTTAGCTGTTGAAGAAACCATTCTGGATATTGCTATTATATGCTGTCTCTTTTTGAAAAACATCAGTGATTCGTGCATTGGGTTGTGTTCATCATAATGTGTACTGTACATGGTAAGAATATCCTGACTTTTGTCATTGAAGTAGAATGCCGTAAAACTGCCATACGCAGAATTAAAAGCTGATCATTATTAGGAGAGTGTGCATATTTTTCATGATAGTTGAAAACTTAGTGAATCTTTGGAATTGATTTGGTGGAGTTTTGTGCAGTTTAAGACTTGATGGGAAAAGAGGATGGCCACTTGAATCCTTCAAAGCACTGACGTTTTAGATGTGGTATGGTTATCAGACACTACACTGTGTATAGTATTCAATGGAGTTGGCTGCCTGTAGGACACAGCTGATGAATTGCTAGACTTGATAGCAATAAAAGGGGATTACAAAATGATGTTATATATTTCAAGCAGTAAAAGAATGCATTCAAAATGCTGAATTGCTACAGAAAATATTTGTGTCTTCAGCTACAGATGGTGCTGCATCAGTGTGCTCTGTGTTACACATGACCTATGGCATGATTGACATCTCTACAGATTAAGTGCATAACTGGCAAGTATTAGGTGCCTTTAGTCAAAATGGCAATGGCTGCCTGCCATTAGAAAACACTGTTGGTGAAGTTTCTGTACACATGCTGACAGTGATCTGTGTTCTGGGAGATTTCTGTCTCTTTTGTGTTTGTGCAAGTGCAGATTTGGAAAAAAAAAATATATATATACATACATATATTGTGTAGAAGTAGAAAATATAAAAATGTTCAAACAAATTTAAAATGCAATTGTGTGTGGAAGTAGACTGTTATCATGGAGATGTTCTGAATATGGCAGTTTTGCCATTATTGGTGCATGCATTTTGTTTCATTGCCTACTGGAAAAATGTTCAAACAAATTTAAAATGCAGTTGTGTGTGGAAGTAGACTGTTATCATGGAAATGCTCTGAATAGGGCAGTTTTGTCATTGGTTCATGCATTTCTGTTTCATTGCCTACTGGAAAAAAATGTTTAAACAATAAATCTAAATGTATTATACAAGGAATATAATGTAATAAAGTCAGGAAGGTGTATCAAAGAATGCATGCATGTTTCTTGTTTTGTGTGCAAGGGGCAACTGATTTGAAAACAGCCGAAAGGTAATCTTTATCCACCACTGGCCAGATGCATTTTCTTTGGATTTGATGTGGGTTTCAATGCTGTTTCAATGAATGTGAGTTTCATGGGCAGATAAGTTTTAATGCCTGCCAAGTCTATTTTCATTATTAGACAGTATTGCTTTTTAGCAGATATCTATTAGTGTTTACGCATTGTGCTATAAAATGTAAAAAAACTAAAATCCAAATAATCATTGCAGAAGTAAAGCAGTATGCACACATTAGTGTTTATGGTAAATGGGGTGAAATAGCCAGGTAATGGGACATTGGAATGGCTGCAGGGGGACTCTGGTGCTATATTTTGGTTCCGTTCTTCAGTTTGCATTTCAAAGTTGGTATCCTACAATTCCATTGGAGTGGGTGGGGTTGTTTAATTATGTATGCAAATTTTATGTTAATCAGTGTACAGATTTGTACCTATTTTTAACGGGCCTTGTCCAGATTTTTGATGTTTCCAGGTTGAGAGGTATGACCTGAAGGGGTCCGCTATGTCACACAAGCGCATCCAGGCATGACATAGCTTCCACCTGCTACTTTGGCCACCCCTCCTGTTGTATGTGCAATCAACTGCATGGACGAGCTAGAAGTGGATTCTAGGGTTGCACGCTGGGGGGCAACCTTGTTGTGTACCTCATCAGACACTGCTCCTGCTAAGGTTCCTGAGAGTTCAGTGATCAGGTCCCTTTGAAGACTGGTAAAATTTGCCAAATAATTCAATGACCATATGGCAAAGGTTGTTGAAGCATAAACCCACTTCCCTAATCTGTCCAACATCCAAGACTCTCAGTTTGCAGGACGGGCAGGAGGACTCTCCTCTGTGGCTTCCTTCTTCATGGCCTTCGCTACCACCATAGTATCTACTGCCAAACCCTTGGACCAGTGGGGTTTATCCTCTGGGGAGGACAGTATTTTTCCAGGTCTCCAGGGGATTGGCTCAACGGTGTCAGGGGCCTTACAAGCACACTAAATGATGAGCTTGACTAACTCATCTGCAAGCAGGGTCACCCAGAAAGTAGAGGTTCGGGCATGGAAAGCCTGCAAAAAGACATATTCCTCAGAGGAAGGGTTGGTGGGCTTCCAGTCACCCCTCTGCTTTATGATCTCTAGTATGTCTCCAAAGGAGACATTTTCAGGGGGCGACTGTGGGGACCCTTCCCCTTCATCGTAATCTGTATCTTCAGTGAGTGTTTCTTCTGGTGAGTCAAAGTGCTTCCTCTTGCATGATCTCTTATGGGGTGGCTCATCAGGGGGAGGTCTGAGGAGGACTCCAAAGAGAGGGTACCCTGTGGTAGGGTATCTTGTTGCTCCAGTGTAGTACCAACTGTGAGCCTGCTGAGGCTAGCTCTTTCTCCATAATCTGGAAAACAGGCCCACCTAAAGAGGGATGGGAGCCTGGAACCCAGAAGAAAAACCTCAGAACCGGGTCACACCCTGCTCCAAAGAGCCCACCTCCAGAGAAGGAGCCGCGAGAGGACTCAAAAGCTGTCAAAGCAACTGGAACCCTAGATGGCACCATGGAAAAAATCAGTGCCATACTAGGTATTCCAGTGCCAGCAGCCAAGTCACGGTCCCGTGGGTGGATCGGCTCAGACTGAGCCAAGGTCCACAGAGTAATATCTGGAACAATGGTGAGATCCACCAATAGTACCAAAGAAGCTGGCACCAGGAGTGATGTCGGCATCAAAGGCTCCAAATCCTGCAGGGAGGATGAAGGAGGAAGATAAGTTGGAGTCTGTAGAAAAAAGACCTTGGTTCTGGATGGGAGGGAGGTCCTAGATGGGGTTGGGATTCCTTTGGCCACTAAGTGCTGATGCACAAGTCTCACTACATTAAACTGCGAAAGGCTCTTGGTGTAACGAATGGACATCCCCAATGGAGATTCTGGTTGGTCAATAAAGAGACTGAGCTGTTGTCCAACGAAGGGGTCAATAAACGGGGAATACTAGGGTTTCGACCTTCAGCACCATGATTAAATGACCAGAAGGTTGTGATGGAGGGGAAGCGATCAGTTTCAATGGGGAAGCTATTGCTGGTGCTGAGAGGGTCTGCGGTACCATGGAAGGGGTCAGTACTGTGGTGATTGTTGTAGTCAGTTCAGTCATCAAGGATGGCACCGTGAAGGGGGTCTTAGGCTCCGATGCAGAGACAGATGGTGCCAATTTAAGTTGTTTAGTCTTCGGTTCAGTATGAACCCAGCCTTTAGAAGTTTTCGATTCCTGTGAATGAGGAGACGCTGGGACCTAATGGCTCCTCCTTTTTGTTTGTTGCTTAGGAGGTTTTGACACCTCTGCCTCAGACAAAGCCTCTGAAAAAGGGGTTTTGATCAACCCTTTAAGATCAACTTATTCCTACGCTCTGTTAGGGTGTGGGCACTAAAGCCCTACAGAGCTCACACGGAGGTTGGACCTGTATATTTGGCACTCCTAAACAATATACGCAGAAAAGATGCCCATCAGTGTTGCACATCTTCCTGCCACATTTGTCACACTGTTTAAAACCTGTGGTACCTTTCCTGTCAGCCCTGTCGAAAAAACAAATTACAGACTGAAAGCCGTTCACACAATCACCCACACAGACGTACAGTGACAGAGAGGACAGCAAATCAAGCGGAAGAATTTTTTTTTTTAAGATACCAACAATGGTAACGTAGAAATACCCAGAAGGGTATAAAAAGAAGAAAAGGGGAAAAATGACTAGAAATAGCAAGGTTTAAAATAGAAAAATTTGTGAAATAGCAAAAATATATCAACACTTAGCTTGAGGGCAGGCCTGAAGTGTCTTGAAACGCTATGCGGCAAACGAGATCTGAAGGGAAGGAAAGAGAGGCACTATGGGTCACAGCTTGTGAGTTTCTGGCTGGCACGAGCTTGTTATATCGGCCGAGTTGGTTTCGAGGACGGAACTGAAACCCAACTGTCATGAATGAAGATTGGCATCAGATACATAAATAAGACTTTCAGTAGCAGATAACTTCCTAATTCAGCATAATTTCAGCCTACAGAACAAGTTACTATTACAGGTTAAAGTACTATGTTGACTACCTTTAATGGATAACTGGATGGGTAGACAGAAATTTAGCCCAGGGTAAACACTATTACGTGGTTGAAATGGTGGCAACAGTTTTTAAATGTGTTTACTTAAAGGCCTACAAGGTTAGGCATTTCATGGTCCTTGTGATTACTAGCCTAGTAGAGTTCCTATGCGCCTAACGTTAAAGTAGTAAGTTTATGGATTATGTCTTGACACTGTCCATAACTCTGTCTGGATGAAGGAGCACGTAGTTCTACTGTAGACAAAAGCCAACATCCAATAATAACCGAGGAAAACGTCAATGAAGTTTTGAGTAATCTGAAAAGGGAAAAAGGGGCTGGTATGTATGGTGTAAAAAAGCTAGAGTTAAAACACCTGAGGTGAAGTATTACACCAGTCTTTTGTCTGTTGAGAGATGGAGCCCTATCTGCAGTCTTGGCAACCAAGGTTAAAATGGCAGTCCTGGGAGCTAGAGGCACTGGCCAAGGGGACATCGGTGAGCAACTGAGACAAACCCAACTATCCTGTGGTAAAGGAGGTGGTCTGGCTTGCTGCTATGATGACCTGGCAGATGGTAGGTATGACAGCTAGGCACTACAAAGGGCAGAGACAATCACATGGGACTGGCAAGCAGTACATCCACTGCAGATGAACAATGGTGGGTAGGTGTGGGTGGCTGGGTGTGCGAACACATGCACATTCTACACATGCAAAACCATCTTAACTACAACCAAAATAATACTCAAAGTGTGGCTTAGCATATTACTTGATTTAGAAAATGGAAGGCAGTTTTCCTTACTATTAACATGTTGATAATCAAAAAGAATAATTCCCTCATATTTTCTTTTATACAAAAATATTTTGCTAGGTTATACTCGCTAAATACCAAATCATTGCAAAATGAGCTCCTTAATTTCATTTTAATATCAGTCTTCAGCAGTCTGAAAGCAGTTAGGTGGTTTCAAACTCCCTAATCTTTTTTATGGCTTTGCTAGACTTTTTAACACTCTTTAGTTTTTTAAAGAGAATTACTCCTGGTCACCTTTATGGCATGAAGCACAGTTCGATTCTCAGCTAAAGCGTCTTCTGTGTGGGAGACATGCGTGAGTGGGTGTACCTTCGTTGAAGGTTGTGTGTCAGAGCTGGCAACTCGGCATGCAAAAATCTACTGCCAATCATTAGCGCACCGGAGTTCCGCTGTGGCAACCCCTAACCGGGAAAAGCCGAAAGATACAACAACAACAGAGTAAATTAAATGTATTTACTTACATTCCCTTTCTTAGACACTATGCAGCTACAAACTCAGCATAACAAAAATATTTCACTGACCCCATTAAAGATTTCAAGATCTTTCTGAAAGAAATAATTATCAAACATTGCCAAGTTCTGTCAGCCTGCTGTGGGCAACCCTAACATCTTCATTGGAGACAAAATGGTCAGTGGAGAGTCTTTCCCACTACTTTATTCTTTAATAGTAGCAGACTTTTTCTTTAACCCATTTGAATCAGATGATCATTTCTCTGTTAACTATAATGTTCTCAAAGACCACAGAGCTATGATGTTTATTTATTTAAATTTATTAATTGTATAGGCTATTCTGTGGACTCTTTTCAGCCATAACATGGGCCACTGGCAAAAGCAAATTAACAGTGACTACATCAGTTTACAAAAGGTACATGTTAACAGGTGCTGTCTGCCTATTACATGATTTGTTTTTGACAGTCACCTCCTTTATATAACAGCTACTACCCACATATTAGCGGAGTTGCAATGGCAGTGGCACTTGTCCCTAGTTTTGCAAACGTTGTTTTAATGCACTTAAAAAAGCAAGCAATTTACAATTCTGTTTTTTTTTTTTTGGAACTCCACAAAATGCTGTGGCTGCCTTATTGACAACCTTTTCTTTACAGAAGATGGCAGCAAGGAATCATTCAAAGATATCATTTCTCACGAGAAACATTCACAACTTTTTAAATTTTTGTTTTCAATTAACCACTCAAAAGAAAACATTTACTTTATAGATATACAAATCATGAATTATATTACTGAAAAAAAATCATGAATTATGAAGGTGAATTAATGACAACAGTATTCCACAATCCCACTTCGTAATTCCAATATTCATGCTAATTGCAATATTCCTAAATTCATGAAAGACATTATTATTAAGAGCCAGGCAGTGCATACTTCTAGAATAATATAAGACAACTGGGAATTTAAAATACAACTTATGCCTTAATATTAAAGTTTTTAGATAGAGGCTACAAGGCCAAACATACAGAAATAATTTTAAAGAAATTAGAGACAACAAGAATAAGCTTCCTCTCTCTCACACACACACTAAAGAACTTCCAAATAAAAAGAGAATGTATCTAGTAATTTCAGTGAACACTCTTTCAATAAAAGAAGCTGTAAAGATAGATTATTGGAAAAAAAATATAGTGATACATTGATGCCTTTAAAAATGTTGATACTGTACATCAGTTTATGTATAGGAAAATTTCAAATCTTAAGAGCATATTTCAAAGGACTGATTCTACTAGTATACTGTTTTGCATAATATTTTATCAAACAAGCCAAGATGCACATTTGCATGTACATTCTGTAAATGCTGTAGGTTGATAACGAACAGCCCACATGCCATTATACTAGATTTTCATAAAAGAACTGGGGCTCCTTTAATGTTTAATTGTTCTTCCAGCTATGTTGTCTATTTAGCATAATGTGAGACATGTTCAGCTTTTAACTATGGAAGACAAGAAGAAAACCAGCCCAAAGGGTTTATGTGCACCAGCATGCCATCAAGAACAACAACAAAAATAAAACACTATATGGGCTTATTGTTTGTTTCGGCATATCAAAAAGGTTTCAGTTTTTCTTTGTGTTAGGTAGAGTATGTGTGCATGACAAAGATGAAGATTTTAACATTTGTTAGTGTAAACAAAGTTATTTGGCAACTAAAGTAGAAGCCTAGTTGTACATCAGGGCTTAATGACACTAATAATAAAATTTTAAAGCACGCAAAAAATTCTTAAAGATGTAATGCATATTTCTAAGTACTTTGTGGCAGCATTGTATCGGCTAATACTGAGATTTAAGCGCGTCATTTCTTGATTCTTATTTAACTGCTGTATCTGTGTTCATTCTAATGAAATATTTTAGTTATTGAAGTCCAGGTCAAAGGATAAAAAGGTCATACAAACAAACTATTTATTAAAAATTAAGACCAGTCCAACAAGAATGCCAATTCTTAAAAGTCTCAGACTAATTTCTTACTATTTTTTTATGTTTTTCCTAGTGTATTCAGGGGCAGACTTTTGAAGTGTCTTTTTCCAGTTAGTTAAAAGATTACATAAGTCACATCGTAAAAAAAAACAGTTTATCCATTACACAAATCACAAATTTAGGATTAGCATTGTAAGGGTCTCATTTCAATAAAATCTTCAGCCCCAGTCTCCTGAAATAACCAGCCTAAATTAATATACGCCTTTAAAGAAAAGTCTGTTAGACTTTACCCTACTTCATGAGCTTATTGAAAATTGAATATGCCAACTTCTTTTATCATTCATCATGCTGGAATACTCTGTCCTTCTCCACAGCTGGATAAATATTGGAATTACCTAAAGGAAACCGTAATTTGACTATTCTTTTAACAAGAAAAGCTATATTACATTAAATTTGTGAAACTTTTTTAATGAATATTTGCTACAAAAAAGAATCCTTTCACACTACAAGCTCACGTTCTTGTCTTGCCTGTGGTTATTATAATGCTGATATTTATATACTTTGGTCATGTCCCTACACCAAGAAAGTATGAGCACTAGAGCTATTAAATATAATCTAATCCAAAAAAGAACTGACGTGGCAGCAAGCCAGTTAGGTCCTCTGGAGTTCTCATTTAGACAACTGTCTTTTATTAACCACAGCAGGTCTGTCCGTAAAATTTCATATTATGACTGCAACAGTCTCCTTGCAAAACAGAGCAGCTAAGTACTTCCCAGCAAAGGTCAAATCTTTAAAAGTTTACAGGCTGTATAACTATCTTAGAAAGCAGTTTTAAAAATTGGAAAAGTCCGCAGAATTGATTTATCAGTTGATTATGGTAAAACTTTGATTTGTTTCTGTTTTTTCAGCTACAATGTAGCATTCTGATTCTTACTGACAGTCTTAGACGTCTCCTTACACAATTCCTAGTGATTTTCTTTGTTCATTTCTTCAATGTAACTGTTACATGTTGTTCTACGCAAATGTAACAGTCTAGGAGTTTTTTTATGTTGTTCATTGCACATTTGTCATCAAAAGCGACCATCTCTTATTTGATCTATGCAAAATTATGACTATGCTGCTCATTTTAAAATCAATAAAAGACTAGTGGCAAAAGTGTGTGTGTGTGTGTGTGTGTGTGTATACAAACACACTCACATTATATGGACCAGCACTGTAGGCTTCATTTTGGTTGTGCATTCCTCACACCACTAAGCTGCCCTTGATTCCTGATCTGGCCTCACATCCCCACTGGTTCTTCACACCTCAGAAGGTGGTTGAAACAAATGATGTTCTGCGGCATTCTTAACAAAGGTCATTCAAGTCTTCTGCAGTAAGCTAGTAACACAGAGGATGTGTGCCTTTGTAACACTCCGTACGGGAGTAAAAGAAAAAAAAAAAACATGATCAAGTGTAATGGAAATCCTTATTTTATAAGCAATAAAAACAACTTAAATTGATCTCACAGATTATCGATACTGTGTTTATAATTTTAGGACTTTTAGCTAGAGAGACCTTTTTCCTAAAACCACATCGAATTTCAAAGTCTCAGAGACAAGAATCCACGTGCCAGCATTCTTTTTAGGTATGTCTAAATCACATGATAGTGTGGCCCAAACTATACCAGTATGTAAACAATAATGATCTGGAGTTGATGGAAGCTTGTTAAACATACTTCAGGAATGGTTTCTAAACAGTAAATGCTGTGTAAAGTTAAATGGTCAGGGGAAAACCAAAAATTAATTAGTGGGTATTCCTAAAATTCCAGACTTGTCAAGGTGCTCTTTAATACCTACATCAGAAACATCAAAGCCCCACATCAGAAACCTCAAAGCCCCACAATGCTATTAGATTGGCCAAATATGCCAAGGACATTGAAAAAGGCGTGTCTATCATCTATTGAGCAGATAACAGCGAGTTTCATTATTTAGTAGTAGCAGAACTAGAAGAATGGGTGATATAGCATTAGACGACTTTATGTATCAAATCAAAGATAGAAAAATATTTACCAAGACTGCCAGTAAACAGCATCCTGCATACCATCAGGTGATGAACACAGATTCTCTGGAACTAGTAATAACTCCAAGTTAAATTTCAGAAATCATCACAAAACAGTGATACTCCATGCCTCAAGAACAAGCTCATGAGTTTATTTAATTTCTCATTACCCCCAATGTAGCCTCTGCCTGTACCCTACCATTTCCACTCATGCCCAAACACTGAGGTCCCAGATGCTCTCCACCTGCAACCCTGGACATGCCCCTTTATCAGGAGGGCACTCTGACTTTTCAAACAGGATCTTATGACACAGCTTCTGTATTCTTCCCAGGTGGTGAAAAGTCTGATGAGAATTACATTACTGGATCAAGGAGACTTCATGAATGTGGTAGGCAGGTCAGAATCCCTAGGAGGGGGAGCATCTAGCACCATAACAGCAGGACACCAATGTCTCTAGCACAATAAGAGTAAGGCACCAATGTCACTAGCATAACAACATCAGGATACCAATGCCATCTCACTAGTCCATAGAGCATATTCTGTGAGACTCCATGTCTCCAGCACAGGTTGCACAGCCATCAACATCCTTCTAGCCTTTCCCCAAGACAGAAGAGGTGGCCATCAATTCACTTTATCTTATTCCCTTGGCTAGATCTACCAATATCCTGATTTCATTTTCAAACATTGCTCACATGCAACACAGACGAATACACTCTCTCTGTGCCACTGGGTGGCTAGGAAGGAATTTCTTGAATTTTAGCATACAGCAGAATTTAATTTTTTGGGTCCAGCTGGACTTGATGTTGCTGGCTAGGGTTCCTCCCATAACTCTGCTCTATGTGCCTGGTGCAATTCCCTCCAATTGAAGTCCATAAGACTGAGAGGTGATTAGCAGCAGTGATGAGGTAGAGAAGACATGACAGCCTCTTACCACAATGTCTTACATGGTGGCATCGTCTTTTTACTATACATCTGTAATTAGGAATAAAACTAAAGCTATTTCCTACAAGTATACCAATACTAAACAGCATTATCACCTTAATGGGACAGAGAATTAATATGTGGCATCTTACACGGGTCTAACATTTTAGTGGACAGTGGCTTAAACTTCAATGAGTTAAGAGACAACCTGGTGAAGAATGGCCACAAGCCAATAGGAGGTATTACAAGAAACATTATTTTGTAAGCTTTTTAGATATGGTGCCCAAAGATTATTGCTGAATTCTAACCTGGTCTTATCAGATTACAGAAAATGCTTTTGTTGATTTAAAGTGCACATCATTCAAAGGGAATTTAATAGGGTAATTAAGGACAGAGAATATCCAGAATACGGCAAAAATTCATCTGCTTAAGGTTTTTGTGAAGTCCCCACTGTGGGCCAGTAATCAGAGAGCCCGAATCCTCACCACTGACATTTTAGAGGGACAGTCATTTGGAATACAAATGGATACACTCAGTATTTCCAGATGCAGACCTTTCTGCATCAAGCGCAACTTCTCTTAAGTACACACAGGGAACACAGTCAGCCCGGGGTGTGAATTTCTCTATACCTCTCTCCCTAGGTCCCCATTAAGGCTTTCCACTGGCACAGCTGTGTTCAGCACCTTCTCTATGAAACCAGAGCTTCGTGTCCCTGTTCCCTGTAGCTGAAACACACACTCTGAGATTTAATTTTCACACATGCACATGGGAAAGGCTGGTACAGATTACCCGCTGTACCAACTTTGCCTAGACTGAAAGACAGATTCCCTGTCACTAGTCAGTTACTATATGGCTCTTAAAAGGGTATGCAGTTGTGCTGAGTGAAGTTAATATTAATACAAATGTGGTAAATGTTGACCAAACAGTCAGGCTTTCAGGAGTGGCCACAATTATCACCAAATAAATGTATGCAAATACTTCCAAAGCTTAAATATTTTCTCTAAAGGACCATCCACAATGAGAAGTTTAAATATATTAAACAATAAAAGAACATGAAAATACTTAATATCTATTTACAGTATACTCCAGAGTTTCAGACACAGGAAATATTAAAAATAAGATTGCTGGAAAGATTCACACAGTTACCAAAAAACAATAAATCAGTTAAGAAAATATAGTGAGAACAGTTAAGCAGAGAATTACTATCCCTGGTCACTTACTAGTGCAAGGCAAGATGATGTAAGTGAGTGGTCTTCCTTCTGTGTCAGGATTCCAAAACAGAGTGCCCCTGAAACTTCAGTCTTCTCTAATATTAAAACATTATTTCTGTACAGAATGACAGCACATATATGCAGTTATCTGACTTGTGGTTACCATGCCACCCCATTGCTAGAAGCTGTCAGAATTTAGCACCTATGTGTTAGCATATACACAGATAGAGCTTTGCTCAGATCTGCTGCTGCTCCTGGAAGTCATAAAACAAGTTCAATCCTCTAGCCTTCCAGAGTAGCAATTAACTCCCTGCTAGAGACAATAAAAAAGGCTTCCTAATACTTAGTTTCCCAGATATTTTGTCTGTCTGCACCCAGAACTGTAGGACACAATCTTTACAGCCTAATTTAATTTCAACTATTTTTCAAAGTTTGCTGCAGCTGGATTATGATTAACCTATCTTCCAGTATCCTCTGTTAAAACATATACATTTAATTCAGTTACAGTAATACACATACATTCCTCTTATTTCCAGCAAGGCACACTGTTGATACATTTTTATCACAGAAACTTTACAAATACATTTTCAACACAACCATCAGCTTGATATTCAAACAACATGTAATTATTTACTAAATTCCAGCTAGCTGTGCTGGCATATGTTACACATCCACTGCCCTACTTCTCTTGGCATAGCTGGCAGTACCTCCTATTGTCACAGGTTTATTCTCATTATGGCACAGACAGCTGGGGGTCAGACTTCATTCATGTACATAAAGCAAAAAAGGATGAGTTTGACTGGGCAGGTCTTAGTTTGAGTACAAGATCAAACACTGCAGACACAAAAGTTATTAAGGACAATGAGGACTAATAAATAGAACAATCATCTGTTTTTCAAGTGGGGGCACAGGACACTGGAAGGCTCTTCTACAATACACAAAATATAAAGTATAGGCAGCACTGTAGCTCAGTGGTTAAGATAACTGTCTCACATGTCCAAGGTCTAGGGGTTCAATCCCAGTCTCTGATCACACTGTGTGGAGTATGGATACTGTCCCCATGGCTGTCTCTATGGGTTTTCTCTGGGCATCCTGGTTTCCATTCACCTCTACAAAACATGCTGGTCAACTGATTACTTTCTGTACAAACTGAATTTTGTATATATTGAATTTGCCCCTATCCTTGGGGGCAGGATCATGGCTGAAAAGGGTGCATGATGACAAGTTCACTTACCCAATTAACAAATTAATATATTCAAATAAAATAAAAACATAGGAAAAATATTCAAAAGTTTAAAGACATTATAGGCAGTCGTGTCAATAGAAGATGCATTAGCTTTAAGCAGGCTGAATGGGGTTTTAGCCCAGACTTGTACCGTAGACTGTACTGTAGTGAAATTTGTGTTGGAATACTATACTGGCAAAAGGTGTCGTACATCTGCTTGCCAAGGAAGCACAGTACAACATTCTGTTTGAAATTAGACATCCAGTGCAACCAATAAGCTTATGTCTCTCTTCGCTAGTTAATACTACTTCCCTAACCCCTTCCTGACTGATTTGTACTCAAAAACAGACAGTAAATAACACAAGAATGGAGAAAGGAGATTTTTGCCAATAGGGATGACTGCAATTAGGGATACAGAGAACAGGCAAAAGGGGGCTGGAATTTAATGAAGAAAACTGGAAAAGGAACCAAGGTACCAGAAGCACATAACTATTGAGGGAAAGGTAATAGAATGAGACGATGGCCAAGAAGACATTTGGACTGCGGGCTTGAGACCGCCTTCCCTACTGATATCAGGGTATAGGTAAAAATAAATGGCTGGAGAATCCTAAGTGAAACAACTGGTCTGGTACAGTTTTTAGTTGAATATAGAACAGATGCTGCTGTTAAAAAGGATATTTACTAGGGCATATAAAATACTGCACTACAACTAAGAGAATCAGTCAGAGGGCAGCAGAAATGATTGGGAAGAGAGGCTGGATAAACAATTCACAAGGAAGCAATGGGAGGACATATGCATGGCTCTCGGGGATGCAACAAAGTCTAGAAGATTTAGGATTTTCTGCTTGGAAGTGTTTGCATATAGGTATTTTTATACCCCAAGCAGACTGCAAAGACATGTTTTCCTCGTGTAGATGGCAAATGTGGGAGGTGTGTTGGGGAAGAAAGTGGTAACTGGGAACATATGTTTTGGGAGTGTAAATAGTTGGCAGACTTTAAAAATTCCCTGCAAACTACTCTGTCAGAAATAGTGGGTGTGCAACTGGGTGTAACTAAGGAAATTATTTTTTGAGCTGGAATACAAGATCTGAATTGCCAAGACATAGTAAGGCTTTGCCAAGTTTAATTCTAGTGGCTTCCAAAAAGGAAATTACTAGAAAATGGAAATCAAAGTGTAATCCATCTGTACTGGAATCACTGAATATTGTAGCAGAAATAAAAGAAACTGGAAGCAAGATCTTTAGAAAAGGGTAGGAGCAAATTACATAGGAAAAATGGAAACTGTAGGTACAACGCATGCAGAATTCTGTTTTAGAGGAGGTGGAGTGAGATTTAGAGGAAGGCAGGAACTGAGCAATTTATGTAATGTTGAATTGATGATAACTATATTTATATTAAAAAAATTAACATAATTCTAGTTGCAATCATACATCACATTTTTTGTATATGTTAGCCTATGTCTTAAGTAATAATTCAATAAAGGTGTTGAAAAACAAAACAGCCAACAAATGCAATCAGAGTGCTGGGGTAAGGATAATAATCCTACATGTTCTCTATAACTTTGCAAACACATGTTCTACCTTGTAGGGGAAAAAAAGTACAAAAATTATTATTGTTGTAGAGGCAGGGCTGATCTTGTTTTTGCATCAAAAGCTCACTGCTGTATTTTGTTCCATACCATATTACTCACCAGGAGAAAGAAGGAAAAACCTTTTCTACCCAGCATTGCCATGAGTGCAAACGTCTGCTGATACCCATGGAGTGGTACGACATTGTGCAGGTGCCAGGTATATCTGAGTGTGGTACAACACCATGCAGGTGTCAGGTATATCGGAGTGTGGTACGACGCCATGCAGGTGCCAGGTATATCTAGCAGTAGCTATAAACACAGCTAATACCTGCCACTGTTGTCCTGATAGGAAAAGGCTACAACACAAAAAAAAGAAAGCATTCTGAAAAAAACAAATTGTGGCTGTAGACACAAAAACCTAAAATGAAGTAAAGGCCATGTCAAAATACTTTAATGAACTGTACATTAATGCCATCTTAGCTGCATTTACCTGTGTTTCACTAATGCAGCTACCACACTAGCGCACTGATGTGCATATTAATCCGAACACCCACAGTGCAGCAAAATCATGCTACTAGCTGGGATTGTTCCCATTAAATTTCACAGTGTACTCATGGACAGCTCTACTGCAAGAGATTACACTGTATACAAATAAGTAAATTATTGTCTTGGTAACAGTTGTACAGTAAAACAAAAAAATATTTCTTTGTCATTTGTTCTAAGAAAAATACACCATTGCTATTATGTTGCCGCCATAATTTAGAGAAAATGGCAAAAGGATTTTCACAGCTGGCAAACTGGCCATGAGAACAAAACTCTGACTGCTCCTGAAGCTGTCTAGGCTTGCTGAACATTGCGTGGGGTGCAACACTTCCCACATTTAACCTTGTGCTCCCTGATAAAATCAGCACCACAAAAAAGAGCCGAGGATCACTCTGTTCCACCAAGCTATTCATGTGTGAGGTCTTATGGCTATATATGTCTACTTTCTGTAAAGAAACATAAGCCATGCTAATTACTTTCTAGGTGGAGCAAATTCTGTTGCTCTGCTACTAATATTTGTATCAGCTTCTTTCTTCCAGGGTATCCCTGAATGGTTGTATATTATACTGACAGCTGTGTCTGAATTCCTAACATGGATCAAGGATTTTCTTCAATAAATCTCACTAAATAAGTAAACCTGACATTCAATGCCTCTGTGCTAAATGATTTCTAGTAATTGCTACAATCCACATGATGACATCCCACCCAGACCATGTGCCTATAATTCAGAGCTTTCAGATGAAACAGAGATTAGTTTTTTGTATAAAAAGGAAAGAAATCAGTTCTGGCACGTTTTAACATTTTTAACTGCGATTCTGAGTTCATTCCTCACAATCTGGAGATGCAGCTGGTTTATCTGCTGGCAACACTCACATTTACAATGCCACTAGGCTGGAACAAAATGTCCAGAGGAAAGTCAACCAGATACCTTCTGCTCTTTTGTTACTGATACTACCAGAAAACATGCATAAACTGCTCTATATTTTTTATTTATTTAGTTAGCTATTTATTTGTTATTGGTTCACATGTAAGCATTAGGCAGTCAGTCTGCAGACATTTATAGGCCTAGCCAAAACCCTTTATTCAATATTTTTTTTTTTATTTTATTTGCTTTTCTTTAGTGGGAAAGTCCATCTAGGAACTGAAATGCCCATTTTCAACAAAGGTAGGGGAGGAAAGTTCCAAAACAAGGACAGAAATACATTTTTGACAATTCAAAAGAAAAAAACAGTCAACAAATATTATTTACAAAGTATTTCAAAGCAATTGGTGAGCAATCATCATCTACAAAGCATATGAGATAAAGTTAAATACGTGTTTTTAAGATATTGTGAGTAAAACCAATATATTATACTCATACATTTGTACAGTATCCACAGTGGACAGAGTTAGGTTTGCATACTTCCGACTGTAGGTGTGTTACATTTGCATAGTTTATTAGTTGCCAGGTGATATTTAGGATGGATTTAAGCTGGGAGATGGTGACGTGCTAAGGAAGTTCACCCAGCTGAGGGTATTGAGCACCGTGAAGTGATGAAAGCAGTTTGGGAGGCTGCAGGTGAATTTGCTGATTTTGTCGCAAGTACTTCCTAGGTGGTGTTTGGTGGAAGAGTTCAGATTTGTGAATATTGCTGGAGTTCTCCCTAACCAAAAGGAAAGCAAGGCAAGATAAACCATGGGAGAATTGGAGTCTGTACATCCAATTTACTTAGGTTTCCCCTGAAGGTGGCAAGGGTGCTTCCTCTACTTGGCATGTAAAGAAGTGTCTTCTAGATGTGAGGCATATGTTGGGATATGAATCTATCATGCCAATGTGTCTTTGTTACTTGCTGATGAAAGATCAGTTCCTGTAAATGTGTATTTTAGGTACCATTTATTCTGTGGAAGAATAAGGAGGTCAATGAGGATTGGATCTTTCATTTCTCAAAAGGCCAGACACAGATCTCCAAGTGGGTGTCTAGTAATACACCGACTACAGACAGATGGCTGCCACTCTGTCCTGGCAACCAATATTTGAGAGGCCAGTGGTCTTTTTCAGTTATGAATCTCTGAAGTCTTTCAAGTTGAGTGATATATTTAAAAAAAGACATGCCAAAAGGTGCATTATATTCAATAATGGGTTTGATAAGATACAAGTAAACAGGAATCAAGTAGCCTTTGGATCTTGTAGAAATGCTAGTGCAGAAAAATGATGGTCAAATGAATTATCAACAAGAGTGCCTAGATCACTTACACTGAAGAAGTGGAGGTGTGTTACCTACGTGTTATGCGAAAATGTTTATTTACCAAAACGAAGTATGCTACATTTTTCACATTTACTGTGAGACCATTGTCCTTGTAACAATTATGAACCTGGTTTATCCCATGTTGGAGCAACTTAACGGCAACAGAAGATCGAATATCAATACCCAATTTACCTTTATCTGTAAGCTTAGATAACCATAGGCCAGGAATGTTGGCCTGCAGGTCTGAGAAATAGATAAACATGAGAGGACCTAGCACTGAGCCCTGGAACATCACCAGTAGCTTTGTCACTTTCAGAAGTGGCATCTGCAACTCTAACCCTATAGGTTCTGCCAGATAACCAGTTAGCTATCTGCCACACAGCTTAAGGATTTATATTCAGATTTAAAAGTCTGTCGATAATGCCGGCATGGCGAATAATGTCAAATGCTTTGGCCAGATCCAGATATTTGCATAACCTTATCCACTGTTTCTGATACTTTGTCAAAGGAAGGTTGTACTACTTTAACCTCATTCATTTATTTGAAAACAAGTTGAACAGATAAGAGTAGATTTTCACTGTTCAGATTAATGTGTTCTTAGATAAAATGCTCCATAGCTTTACATACAAGCTTACTAAGGCTAATGGGTCTGTAGTTACCAAGGTCTGTGTTCAAGCCAGTCTTGTATCATGGCTTTACAATGACTGCTTTTCTGGCTTCAGGAATGTAACCCTGTGGAGATACATACATTAAAGAGGTTAAGCAGGGGTTCAGATGGGCCATACATGGCACTGATTACTAGGCAACCTGATATATTATCAGTGCTCATGGATGAGGAAAAAGCCAAGACAGAACTTGTTCCATAGTACTTTAAGGAGGTGGCTGAGATTGTAGACTGAATGTAACTGTGGGTTGTGTAAAATCTGCACTAAATTTGTAAGCCAGGATGTTAACAATTTCCTTTGGGTCAGAGAGTGCAGTATTATTGTGGACTAGTTCCAAACACTGTTGGGTGTTAGTTCTTAACGTTCTGAAATAAATAATCTGTAGTTATTTTTTGGTTTTAAAGGATATTTTACATTTATATTCAGTTTTGAACTTCCAGAGGATTACCATAAGCTCCTTACTAGTTTACTTATGTGTCTTCTTAAAGCAGGTAGGATGAAACGACATATATAATATAAGCCATTTCCTTCTCGTTATAAAATTTATCTACATGGGTATTCTACCATAAGAGTTTGTTTTTAAATTTTGTATTATGTTTTGTGAGATACAAGCTGCCTTATCGATATAACTATTTTAGTGGGAATAGAATTCAGAGGCATAGGCAATGGCTTTGACAAAGGGATCCCTTGGAGGAAGAAGGTTACAGAGGAATTTATTTAGGTCATCAAACAACTGAAGGAGATTTGTTTTTCAGAAGTCCCTAAACACAGAGATATTTACGGGGAAGTAGTACCATTTTTAAGAGAAAAGGTCACCAATTTATGTTCCGATTTAACAAGCCAAGATAATGCATATGGACATGTACAAGTAGCAGCCATATTAGTGAAGACTAGATCAAGGATACTGAGGCACCTGGTACGATGGTTACAAATTTGTAAAAGATAGGCAGCATTTATAATGTCAGTGAAGCATTGGCAGTATAAGTCATCCAATGTACTGATGGATAATTGAAATCCCACCAGTAGATAGCCTAGTACCTACCTATGAACCTATCTATCGGCCCTGGGGCATTTATAAGCCTAGCCAAAAAGGTTCCCTGGGTTTCACCACCCAAGAAAATTATTTTCCTATGCTCCTGTCAAGCAGTGCTGCAGAAGTGATCCCCGGGGTGAGTTTTCCATTTCCCATCCAGTCGTCAAGGTTTTTCTTAAAGAGGGCCAATGAAGAGCTTTGCTTGACATGAATGGGTAGTTTGTTCCAGAGTATGGGAAGTTTCTGGGACAGGAATCTATCCCTCCAGCATGTTCTGTTTATTGTGTTGACAAGGTTTAGGTCCCTGGAGCATGTGATTCAGAGAGACTCGGATTTCTTTAAGTGTAACATGTCCAACAGCTCTGGGTTTGACATAGCTTTGTATGTTAGGCAGAGATCGCCTCTGAGTAGGCGATATGCGACGGAGTAGAGCTGGAGTTTTTTTAGATGGTCTGCGTATGGCATCTGTTTGAGTGAGGTACTTTTGTGGCCTTTCCAATTGTTGTAGGTGTCTTGTGAGATACATGCCAAATGGGGCACTGTCCTCTATAATGGGTCTGATGAGGGCTGAGTAGAGAGGAACAATGACAACCTTTTTTCTAGAGGAGAACCCTTTTGTGATGAGGTGTGCTACGTAGAAGGATTTTCCTGACTACTGTGGCAATATGGTTATCAAAGGAGAGACTACTGTCCACCTGTGTCCCAAGGTCTCATCACACTTTCAGTGTTTAGTGAACTACTGTTTATGTGGTAGTTCATGGGAACCGAGTTTTCTCCAAAGAGGATGACAGTGCACTTCTTGGCATTGAGCTTAAGGCCATGACTTTGACATCAATCATCTGTCTCTGTGAGGCCCTTCTGTAGAATGTCTACATCACTAGGTGATTTTATTATGGCTCCCAGTTTGCCGTCATCTGCGAACTTTGTTAGCCAAAGACCTTCCGTGTTGGCCTGCACTTCAGAGAAGTAGATGCCAAACAGGAGAGGACCAAGGATCGAACTCTGTGGTACTCCACTCGTTACTGGTCTGAAGTCAGACATGGAGTCAGCTACTTTTACTGTGTGGGCTCTGTCAGTGAGCCAGTTGGCCACCCATCTTGTGACATAGGGATTTATGCCCAATTTAGTGAGTTTATCTATAATTCCAGAGTGGGGGATGGTATTGAAAGCCTTGGTGAGGTCAAGATAGGCTGTGTGCACTACCTTGCCCTCATCTATGGATCTAGTGACTGCTTCAAAGAAGTCAATCATGTTTAGTAGACATGATCTGCCTTCCTTTTACAAACCCAAACTACTGAGTGGAGTCCAGGGTTTGGAGGTTACCTATGTTTTTGCTTATATGCTCCAATATGATACGTTCCATGGCCTTGCAGACCAGGCTCGTCAGGCTAATGGGGCAGTAGTTTCCAGGGTACGTGGTGGCACACCCTTTGTGGAGTGGGATAACCGTCACTGTGCGCCATTCAGTAGGCACATAGCCTGAGGTGAGGCTATGATTCAACATGATACTTAGGTGGGGTGCCAGTTTGTTCTGTAGTTCATGCAGTACGCAGCCTGGGATGTTGTCTGGTCCCATGGATGCTGTGTTCTTGGCTTTGGAGATTGCTGTCTTTACTTGTTCATCCGTGATTACAGGGGCTTTACATTCTTTCATTATACTTACTGTCTTGTCCTTAAAGAATTATTTATTCTTTTGCCCCCTCACTATATCCATCCTGTTACTACAAATTATTTTAAACCTAATAAATTGATATTTAGGTATATTGTGAAATGCATGTATTGAATGACTCAGCTGACACAAGGGAGGTTTTAGCAAAAAGCTTTCTAAACACTCTAGTCATATTGCCCCCACTTCATCCTTAAAACAATTTTACGTCCAAAAAAATCAATTTATGTTAAACTTGAAGATGCTATAAACATTATATTTAATTTGTTCTTATTTAATAATTCACCCATTTAAAATAATTCTTCCTGTCCCCTCTGCAAATCAGCAAACAACCATCAACAAACCATTTCCACACACCTATCGGTCTTAAACATAGGTTGTTTTGTTTACTCATGATATAAACATCTTTCAAGTAATCCATAAAAATATCAGTATATATAGGTGCAAAAATTGCACTCATAGCAGTACCATGAATTTGGAGGAAACATTTCTCACTATAGTCATTTTTTTTGTTGTTGAGACATTTTCCAACATCATCAACAAATAGTCATTAGATATTTTTTGGACAAGGTACAACTATACTCTGGAATTTAACAGCCCTAAGCCACCCTTATGTGGAGTACTTTTATACAAAGCTTTGACATTTAATGTACAAAAAAGGATGTCAATTGTAATTTTTTTATACCATTAAGAAAAGTCATTTGTATCCTTTAAACAAAACTTTAATGCAAATAAACTAAAACAGAATAAAATAAAAAAGGTATTAAATGCTTATCCAAAAAGCAGACAAAGGTTCTGTAAGGGAACTCCTTCCAGAAACAATAGGTCTACCAGTAGGTGGGATAATGCCTTTATGAATCTTCTACGGCAAATAAAACAAATGGGTTTAGCAGTTTGCCCCCCTTAAATGTTGTAGTTTCTGCCAATGCATTCTACCTTTCTCCCAGGCATCACTTAAAAATGTATCCATCTCTCTCTTAAAATAATCAGTAGGATCTAATACTAACTGCTGGCAATTTTTTTATCTAATAATTGTTTCTCCACTTTGTTTTCATACTGTTTTCTAGACCATATAACTATTGCCCCACCCAGCTTTAATAATTACCAATTCATCATTCTTACTTAATTTTTCCAGGGCTTCCCTTTCCTACTTACTTAAATTATACCCACAATTCCTAAATAGGTATCTTCAGGTCCAACACCTGGTACCACATATACTTTAAGACGACAAGACACCATGCTTTGTTTGAAATATTCCTGAAGCATTTTTACATGCCAAAAGTTATCTTTTAATGTCTTCGTGTTGTTTGTCAATACACAGAAAGCTGGCTGCAGAGTGTTCTTTCAATAAAAGAATCTTTTTCGTTGGAGTTGGTGGCTTGTTTCATTTGTGTGGTTTTACATTTTTCTGTGCTCCATTGGACTATGATCATTCTTGTGTGTGTATGTATGTGGGTGTGTGTGTGTATATATATATATATATATATATATATATATATATATATATATATATATATATATATATATATATATATATATATACACACACATATATACATATATACACACACACACACACACACACACAAGACTAATGAGAATGTACTGAGGTGCAGACCATCAGAAATAGTAATGCTAATCACTGAATGAAAATTGTGAACTGTTAGTAGTGTCAACCATCCATGTTAAATACTGACCTTCAGTTTTGTGTGGGTGTGCTGATTTGAGAATGGATGACATCACTTGTACTGCAGACAGAAAGGGGTACTGTTTGGTAGCCGTGTCCAGAGCTACTGCAGCTTGTGGTACAATCTAACTTACTGCTAAACTGCAAAGATGTGACACTGCTCAAACCAGCTGTGTAATTTCAAAGTAGAGGGCAGCTCCCAATGTCATGTGACTATGTTGATACGAATATGCAAGGGGAGGCCCTGGTGTAGTTTTTATATAGTGGTGCAGGCAGGTTGCCTCCTAAAGTATGCTTGGTTTTCCATTTTGTACAGTCAGTATTTTTTGTTCAATATAACATTAGATTTATTATGCTGTTCAAGCATTGCTGCTTTCACAGTGTGGTTAGTTTCTATACACGGTCAGGCACTCACAGACCTGTACAGCGACATGTTAAGTTAAATAAATGTGTGAATGTGTTTTTAAGAGAGACTTGTATAAGGAAACATTTGGAGATAATACCAGTCAGGAGCTTGCAGGTACTGTTGTATAAAAGTGGGCTGCTTATACAAAGGCATTCAGGAAGGTATTTCCTCATTTGAAAGGTCAACAAGGGATAAGGAGGAGCTCATCCAAAGACAGTGGAAGTATGGAGTGTGACAGCCCATTTGAGGGTATACTTGGAGCTGGAACTGGGGCCTATAGCCTAGACATTTGCTTGAATGTACCCCATTACTAAAAGGACTATGTGGACTACAACTATTCTGTTGGGAAAAAATCCTAAAGTTATTGTTTGCTTGCTTATTTTAAAAGCTGAGTGGGTTATGTTTTTTTTTCATTTATTTTTTTTCCATTTATCTTTATAAACTGGATGATTAATACATTTTTTAAAAATATATGTTGCCTCCTCAGAGTTTCACTAGATTTCACATTGGTGGTGCATACATATTCAGTTGGACAGGGGCTGGGCATTTACATTTCCACATATCACCACTGTTTCCAAGTGCAAAAAACATACCAGACTATCAGTTCCCTATAAAACTGTAATTGTTAGTTCCTCAATGTGTTTCTGCTTGACTGCTGTGTTCATTACAAATTCTTTTCTGCACTGCTGTACCTGACAACCCTAACCATGGAGCAGTTGCTGATAATGCTTACATAACTTAAAGTAGAAACCGCTCAGAAGGTAGTGCAACTAAAGTATCAGCTAGTTGTGCTGGCCTGTCTAACTACTAAATCTGAAGACTGTGCCTGCTCAGAAGAAACTAACCTGGGCAAATGACCTGGAATCCTACTTAATAGTTTTTGCGGGATATACTACCACAGAGGACTGGAAATTAGTTTTTCAGGGATACACCACCACAGAGGACGGGATATGAGTAAACTCTACAGAAATCCTGTCTATAGCTGACAAGGGATACAATGAAAACATACATGGACATGGACCTTGACAAATCAAAAAATATCTTTTAGGTAGCACTGATATCACTTCTGAAATACAAGAATACAACTTCATAACTGAATTGTGTATGCTTCTAAACTGGTAAGAGTGCAACTGCATAATTTAAAACAAATTTGGCAAGAACTTAAAAGCAATGGAAAATGCTAGAACTTTTAGCAGTACAAAGGTTAAAAAAATGTTGTCTGGTAATATAAAAAATTAGTTTTACAAAGTAGGCACAAGGACCCTGGTAAGCTAATAGCTAATAAAATACTTATTAGGTAATGGCAGTCTCTAAAACTGAACTGCCTGCTTCTTAGTCTAAAATTGCAGTAAGAATTGTGCCATCTTCTATGAAACAAAAGGCGGTAAATAATGTTTTAACCTGTTTCAGATGTGGAGGAGGGTGCTCCATTGTTAAGTTCCATGTCACCAATACGGAACAGAAAGCTACTATTAGAAATGTGAAAACTGAAATGCATACTATGAATGAAAAAATTAACTTGAATTAACTATAATCAGCTGAAGAAGCACCAAAAGAAAAAGTAACCAAACAACAAATAAACCAGGACCAAAGTTTAAGCTAAGCACTTTTGTTCAAATTCAGTCATGAACTTCAGAGATTGGCACTACCATCACAACCTGTTGGATACTTAGAATGAAGTTGTTCCTATAGAGTCTGACAGAACTACACCGAGTAGATGGCACTATGTCAGTATGTTAAAACCAAGCAAGGGAAGTGTACTGTATTTTTGAAGGGAGGGAGGTGCAGACTCTGCTAGATTCTGGAATCACAATTATCTTTGTAAAGGATCTCATGGTGTGTAAACATAAGATTAGTATCAACCAAAGAATGAATGCAATGTGCAGTCATTGTGACAGAAAATACTATCAACTTACACATATAGAAAATGAAACTGTGACATCTTGTGGATGTAACTCTTAGCCTGACTCGTAATGTATGATTAGGGAATTTGTCCATTTTAAAGACTATAAAAAATGTGTCAGGAATCTGAATATATAGACACACTGGAGCAAACTGATGCACTTAACAAGCAGAGGAGAAGCAGCTTGGCATACCCACTCAGTATAAGAATCTGCAGCAAAGTAAGGCAGTGATTCTCATATAAAGAAACAGTATCAATACTAGAAGGGGTTTAGCATAAAAGTTACAAAGGGAGTTAGAATTTGGTTACATTTAAACAACAAAGGGTATCTTGCTTGTCATCAGAAACATGCACCTGTGATAGATGCCCTGCTTCTATTTTGTTCAAATTTTTGTGATAATTTTTCTTCAAGTCTCTGCCAATACTTTTATCCTGTACTTACACAATTCAAAGTTCTCTATCTGTTCACATTCAGTCTGTATATTACAGTCTGTTACAGTTTTGTATTTCTCCTGCTCTAAGTACGAACTCCAACAACAAAATTAACACTACATTTGTCCTAAGCAACAGAATGAACAGTTTTGAGCCTATTTCTGTTTAGTGTCAACTAAAAAATTCTCAGCAACATGTATTTGTACACCAAGAAATAAGTAAATCTGCCAATAAATGTTCTTCTGAGATATGCTTTGCAGTGGAAGGGTAACCTAGAGAAAGAAGAAGGTAGAGGCAGAGCAATGTAAAAGAAAAGGGAGCACTCACAAAGCCTGTACTGATGGTAAAAATTCTAAAGCAGAAGGTAAGTTTTGTTTAGAACTACTCTTTGCTGGGCAAAAAAGAAGTTGTTGTAGAGCCTGTCTTTTGTGGACAAACAAAACCTTCCACTTGGAGGCAAATTACTGAAGACATTAGTCTTGAGTTAGTGAACTTACACATGAGCCACATGAACTTTAAAAAGGCACTATATATATATATATATATATATATATATACACACACACACACACACACGATAAATATAAGAATTAACAAGAGGAGGTCAGAAATGACTGGGAACAGAGACTGGAATATCATTTTATCACAGGAGGACATATGTATGGCTGCCAAGTATGCAACAACGTCCAGAAGGTTTAAGATTTTTGCTTGGAAGTGTTTGCATAGGTATTTTATACTCTAAGCAGACTTCAAAGATGTTTTCCTCAGGTCGACAATAAATGTTGGGGGTATGACTGGGAACAAAGAGGTAACTATGTACATGTGCGTGGTTTGCTCCCTCTTATTACAGAGTGTAACATTGGTGTATTGCCATTGTTGTTTGCATTATCCAGTTTATTGCAAAAGATTTTTTTCTAGTCAGTCAAGACAAGCACTTTATATAAACGCTTTATAAACAACAGAGTACAAATGGATTTGGTAACTATACTACAGAGGTTATCCTCAGATAAGGATGATGTTCAGATTTTTGGTATTAGTGAGGAAGGCATTTGTTTACGTGATGATATAGTGAAAGATCCAGGGGATTCCTGCAGGGATTGTTTTTTTTAAGATGACCAAAAGCATGACTCAACTCAGAAGAAATGTTTGGCATTTAATGTTGTTTAAGGCCTATAAGGCCAAAAATATAACACCAAGAGGACTTAGAATTAAAACTCAACCATTTGTTAACAACCCAGATGAACAATTGAATGAGGAATAGGGGAAAGCCCAACATACAGCAACAATGGCGTTTGTTGAGATTTTAACTTCTTTTTATGAAAGAATTATTGACACTAATGTTGCAGATATCAAAATACTATGTGAAAATATTAAACCCTTTGAGGGACAAATAGTTTATAACTCGTGTCTATCTAAGCTTTCCAAAGAACTACTTTCTTTGGAGCAAACATACACAAATTTCAAAGGGATGTGGCGGATTATGTGGAGGGGAAACCGTTTGGAGCTAAAAAATATGTGAGGTTCATGGAGGGGGATTCAGGACAAACTAGATTTAGGAAAAAGAGACCAAGGTCTATACTGAAAAAGTCCAAGACAGATTTCAGCAATACATCAGGGGAGGAATCCTCAACCATGGAACCTGAACATGTACTTATTCAAGAGTCCCAGGTGCATAAAAAAAACAAAAAGTATGGATCACCCTTTAGGGTTAAACGACACAGGGGGCGGGGGGGGGTAGAAAACATAGGCACAGATACAGTCAAGAATTTAGAAACACTAATGGATGTATTGATACAGAAATAAATGTTTACCAAAATGTACATAATATTTCCTCTGTGTCATTGACTGAAACACAATGAAAGGTACTTGATAAAGGGTTATCTTTGGTACTCAGCTTTTTTTTGTTAATAAATATAATTTTGCACAAGATGCGTCATTTTGTTGCCTTCTTAACTTAAAACTGTTTTTTTGGGATAAAGATAATAATCAAAGATCTACTGATTTTCGTTTTTGAAAATCCACTTTCCAGCCACCTATGGACAAACATGTAACCATTTTTCAAGATAACGTCATCAGGGACCTACACTTCAAACAAGAGGAATCATTCATACTGGGTAACAATCTATCGGAGTCAGAATTTTGGGCAGTAAAGGATTTGAGGGATAATCCCAATATTGTCATTACCACAGTAGTGGTGGTGATGGATATGGAACAATATGTTTCTGAGGCACAAACACAGTTACGGAATAGTAAGCATTATATGTCTATGCCCTTAGACCCTACCAATAGATTTAAACAGGAGATAGATGAATTTTTGGACTTAGCTGTTGAAGAGGGAATTATTGATAAAAATACTCAGAAACAGCTAACAGTGACTGATCCACACAGACAAACTTTTTATTTATTGCCCAAAATTCATAAAAATCTAACTAAACCACCTGGTAGACCTATTGTATCAGGCAGGGGTTCATTAACAGAACCACTTTCGGAATTTTTGACTCTACATCTACAACCTCTTTTGAGTTTAGTCAGATCAAGGTTGAAAGACACGAGTGAATTCCTACAAATTGTGTCATACTCCCAACTTGAGCCCGGCTGGTGGATGTGCACCCTTGATGTTAAATCTTTATATACGAACATTCCACATTGGGCTGGACTACAGGCCGTTGAATATTGGCTGGTCAAGGGTAATCTTTATCCACTGGGTTTTAATACTCTGATACTTTGTATGGTGGAACAGGTACTAACCAAGAATGTTTTTATTTTCATCAGGATTATTATTGGCAAGTCCAAGGTTCAGCAATGGGGGCATCATTTGTGCCAATATATGCCAATCTATTTATGGGGTTCCTAGAGGAACAGCTTATCTATGATAGGGCCCACAATATCTATATTGAGGAATTGGACATCTGGCGTAGGTACCTTGACGACTGCTGGCTCGTTTGGAGGTCTGATCAGGAATATCTATTGGAGTTCGTTCAATACATAAATGACAATAAGTGGGGTATTGAATTTACTCTCAATATGCAATATAGTGAAATTCAATACTTGGATGTCTTTATCACTAGAAATAGTGATAATACACGTGATACAAAAATTTTCAGAAAATACCCACAATAAAATACCTTGTTGGATGCCAATAGTCTACACCCAAAACATATTACAAGAAATATTCCCAAGTCTCAATTTTTGAGAATCAAAAGGATATGCTCCAATCAGGCAAGTTATGAATACTTTCAGCATGACTTAAAGAACAGATTTAAGGCCAGAGGTTATAAATCGGATCATATCATGTCAGCATATAATTGGGCGGAACAATTTAACAGAAATGAGTTGCTCAATTATAAAGAAAAAACAATACAGGGGTGGTCCCCATTAGATTTGTGACCACATTTGGTAGGAATATTAATGCTATTAGAAATGTGATTAAAAGTAATTGGAATATCTTACTAGCTAATCCAGCTTTAGCTAATATTCTTGCCTCAGAGTGCCAATTTTCATATAGTAGAGGTCGTACTTTGGGATCATATCTGAACCTACATAAAAAGGGAAGACAAATGAATATGGGTGGTATACAACTCACACTTTCTGGTGACCAACTAAGGGGTTCCTTTCCCTGTGGTCATTGTTCATTTTGTGTACATATGAGGAAATCTAAAGAATTTTCTAGCAGGAATACAACAAACGTTTTTGAGATTAGATGTTTTGGCAATTGTGGAACCAACTGAGTCATATATCTTGCCACCTGTTCCTGTTCTGCCTTTTATATTGGGCAGACTTCAAGACCATTGAGAATCAGGATGTCAGAACATCTTAGTGACATTAGGAACAAACATCTATCTAGTGCTTTAGATAAACATGCATTGTCTCATACCAGTGCAAAGTTTCAGTTTCAAATCATTGATGCCATCAGGGGTGACAATATTAATAAATTTGGATGGCACAATATGCTTAACAGCAAAGAAAAGGCTTGGATTATTAGACTAGGGGATTTATTAACCCGGGTCTTAATGATCATTTATAAGATGGTACATACTTCATAGTTGTTTAATCAGGCTAGCTTGTTTTTACAGTGTAAATATCAAGATATCTAGATATGATTATTTTTTTTCAGTATATTTACATACATTTTTTTGACTTTTATGTTCATTTTTAGTTTTTTGGTATGATATCTTTAAATGTGTAATTGTCCTCACTTATTTACTTATTAGCCAATTATCTTATGGCTATATTAAGTCAGTTGATAGACTGTTATGCTATCACTGAAGAAGGCTTTGTGCTGAAACCGGTCTGTTTTTTTGGGTCAGAACATATGGATAAATGGTTATTGGATACATTCATTCTGGGTGCTGGCTGCCTTTTTGACTTAGAGCCATATATTTTGGCCGTGCACCTGCCTGTTGTGCAAGTTCTTTTTTGGATTGCATCAGGTTGTAAAAATTCCCTACAGAGTATTCTGTCAGAAATATTGGGGGAGCAAATAGGTGTAACTAAGGAAATGATTCTTTTGAGCTGGAACATGGGATCTGAATTGTCTAGACACAGTAAAGCATTAGTAAGTTTAATTCTGTTGGCTGCCAAATAGCAATTACTAAAAAATGGTAATCAAAGTTTAAACCAACTGCAATTAAAGTATTGAATATTGTAAAACGGAAAGACAGATTACGTAGAAATGGATGGCATTTTTTTGTGGGAACATTATATGCAGAATAATATACAGGAGGATAAGTGAGGTTTAAGGGAAAGCAGGAATTGAGGAATTTATGTAATGTTCGACTGATAACAGTTACAAAGAAAGAAATCATATCTGATGTATAGCGTATGTTAATGGAAAAATGTTAACATGATTAATTTTCTTTTCTATTAACATACACGTGCCTGTGTCTTACGTGATAATTTAATGAAGATGTTTAAAACAGGGAAAGATAGCAAACAGGATATTCACATTACTTTGTAACTCTATTTTGACTTGCTAGTTGACCTATTTAGTAAGTAAATAAGGTGAAGAAATTCTACATGAGCCACTAGTAATGAAACTTCCTCAAAGCCACATATTAACAGGACAACTGGGGATGGACAAAACTAAGGTAAGAGTATTATCCAGATTTTACTAGTCAGGCATATTGAAGAGAGACAGAAAATTATGTGCTTCTTGACTAGAATGTCAGAAAACTGCACCCCATCCTGGATTCAAGAGTCCCTTAATCCAAGTACTCAATTTAAACACTGATATGAATACTGTGGAACCACTAGTGAAATCTAGCATTGAGTATCACTACTATATGTTAGTAACAATGGACTGACACACCATTTCCAGTAACACTGCCATTTCATAAAGCTAATGCTGTGGCTACTGCCAAATAAATGGTGCTGTCATTCTAAGAATGGGCATTCATAAGGAGATACTGACCAAGGAACATCTTTTATGTCACGGGTACTACATCAGTTATGTCTGTACATTGATGTGGAACAGTTGAA